>NW_007231507.1:197038-217835 GCF_000164805.1 Carlito syrichta | reverse complement strand
AATAAATCAAAAAATCAGCCGGGCGTGGTAGCGCGTGCCTGTAATTCTGGCTACTCAGAAGGCTGAGGTGGAAGGATCACTGGAGCCCAGCAGGTCGAGGCTGTGGTGGCTGGGAGCGGCCACTGCACTCCAGTCTGGGCAACCGAGTGAGACTCCAACTCAAAAAATAATAATAATAAAAAATAAAAAAATAAAATACCTGTGCTGAGGACGGTTCCATGTGCCCCTCCAGGTTCCTCTGCATCCTTTTCCCCTCTGTGCCTCCCAATCTCCCCTCTACAAATGGCATCTCACAGGATCCTTTGTCCTCCAGTGTGGAGTTGTTCCGTAAGCAGAAAGATGGCTGGGTGTCACATGGGAAGTGGGTGAGGTTCACCTTTCCAGCTCACCTTCCTGCAGGGGGAGTGTAGCTATCAGTGAGTTCTCCATGACTGCTCTCTGGAGACTTCCCTGCAGCCAAAGATCTCTGCTGGTTCCAGTAACAGTTCCCTCTCCCGCCCTTCAGACCCAGGGGTAATGACTCTGCTCTGATAAGACCCTGGGATCTTGGTGGCTTATCCCAAGACAAGTGGATTCTCACTCACGTGAAGTCCAACCAAATGGTCCTGTGAGCCAACAACCAGACTCCGTCCTGGAGCTCTGCCCTCCTCGGGGCATCTAGGGATGGGGATTTTGTGAGCCCATCCTGAAAATGGCATCCATCTATCTCTAGGGTTCTGTCGGCCAGGATGTCGTCACCTGGCCTTCCCTAAATGCAAGGAAGGCCAGAACAGAGTTTAACCAATGCCCTGGAGAAAAGAAGATGGGCTCGGGGGAAAAAGCAGTCTCCACCACACTATTTTAAATTGTGCTCAGTGCAGAAAACGTATTTTATCTCTAGTGTGTGATTACATCCTGTCATGGCGATGTTTGCAACCTGCACAGACAGGCCTTGGGATATGGCATAAAATAGGGGGCAGCCTGCTGGGATATGCCAAGCCAGTGACAAAAATGCTGTGATTCTTTAAAAAACAAACAAATATTTTTTTAGAGACAGGCTCTCACTCTGTCTCCCAGGCTGGAGCACCAGCTCGTAGTTCACCCCAACCTCAAACTCCTGGGCTCAAGTAATCCTCACCCCTCAGCCTTCCAAGTAGCTGGGACTACAGGAGGGTGCGCCAATGTCTGGTTGATGCTGTGATTCTTAAAACACTGCACAACTTGTTTTTCTGAGACTATAGAAAACGGATCTACTGGAACGGATCCACTTTGTGTTGGAGAATGATCCAGGGAACCACAGAATGACTGTGAATGAGCAGACATTTCTTCAAAGAAACGGGGTGATGCTTGACTGTACAAGGACCTCTTGTATATTTTCTGCTTTTCAATGTTTTAATTCTACAAGATTGACAAAACTTCTACACTGGGAAAGCATGGCACCAAGCCGGAAGAACTAAGAGGCAGAAAATTTGGAAAGCCAGCCGGACTCGGTGGCTCAGCCTGTAATCCTGCACCTTTGGGAGGCTGAGGTGAATGGATAGTCTGAGCATGCGGGTTCGAGACTCGCCTGGGCAGGTGAGACCTCATCTCTACAATAAAATCCAAAAAAAAATTAACCGGGCGTGGTAGTGCGCGCCTGTAGTTCCAGCTATGTGGAAGGCTGAGGCGGAAGGATAGTCGTAGCCCAGCAGGTCGAGGCTGCAGTGGCCGGGAGCGGCCACTGCACTCCATTCTGGACAACAGAGTGAGACTCCAACTCAAAAAAAAAAAGAAAATTTGGAAAACCTACTTGAAATATACTATTTGGGGCACAACTTATAGTTCTCAGAGGAGAATTATTTGGTGGTTTTATGTTAAGTGAATTGCCATTAAATTTCAGAGCTGGAATTATCCTGTGACTTTCACGCAAGAAGGCTCGGCTGGAAGTCTCAGGGATTCTTCTCTCGTGTCCAGAGGTTCATGGAAGAGCAGAGGAAAAGCGAGACATGCGCTTTGCAACTTCTCCCGGCAAGTGGCCTTGGGATGGAGCTTCCATCAGCCACCAGGCGAGTGACACTTTGTTTGCTGATGACACTTTATTGACTGGTCTTCTCTTTCCTCTCCCACGTTCCCAGTTTCCACAAGTGATTCTTGCTCTTCCAAATAAACTTGTCTCCCTGAATTCTTGGCTCAAGCTCTGCCCCTAGGGAAACTGAAAATAAACCATCCATGGATCTTTCTTGAACCATTTTATCCCAAACAGCTACTCCCGACATCACTCCTGGAAGGGAGTATCACACTTCACTCTTATTATCATTCAACTATGTTTTGGACATAGTACTTATTTCCAAGGAGGTCTGTATACTCACTTAAGTCATCCTCTCCTTCCTCTGCAGTGAGTCCTGCAGTGTGAACTGAGTAAATACTTGCCAAAGGGATGCAGAACCGAGTTGGAAAGACCCAATGAAACGACAAGCAGGAGTACAGAGGTCGCTGTTTGGGCCATTTTTCAAAAATATAATAATGAGTGAGGAGAAAAGAAAAATGAAGGGTTGCTCTTCTGAAAAGAGAAGTGGAAGCTGGCAGACAATGTTAATAAATTCGAGTAGAAAGAACCAGCCCTGGAGGGCTAGAGAAAAGGCTGAGGGAGAAAGAGGAAGGGTACCCTGCCAGGCAGTAAAGAAGACTGTGCAAACTGGAAGCAGATTGTTGTGTTTGTGTTGTTCAGGTGCCAATGACTGCCCCGCTCAGGGGAGAGGTGCTGTTTTCAGCTCTGAGGAGAAGGGAGTAGCATCCAGAGTTCACCAGAGACCCTCCGAGCCGTGATATGGAGCCATCAAAGGTCTGTGATGTAGAGACTTTCCAGAGCTGGGCAAGTGCCCTTGATGGAGAGGAACAGAGGGAAGAGAGAAAATTAAAAGCTCAGATCACTTCAGATACCCTCAGGTCAAAATGAAATGCTGTTGTGTGATATCGTGAGATACCGAACAGGTCAGGATAGTCACCTGTTACTCAGCACACGTGCCGTTCTGCAGCTCAAACTTGTGGCCACAGCAGCCAGGGATTGAGACTAGGGCTTGGCTTCCTTGTTGTTCCCAGGTCCACACCCTTCCCCTCTACACTCTCACCCATGATCTCTTTCTGTGCTCATTGTAGCAAAATGCATCTTGTGTCAAAGGCCTGTTCATATTGCTTGTGCAGACGCGGACATTATTGTAAAGGCAAGGTGTTACCCTCTAGGGTGTCAGGGTTGGAGCGTTACATGACACAAAGGACCAGGCATCCGCCACTCCAGAGAAGCAGGAGTGGAATGGCCTTCCTCCCTGGGACTCCATGGCATCTTTGCTCTCCTTCAACCCCAGCCTGAGCCCGTTAAGCACTGCCTCCCCCAGAGGCTCCCCCAGATCCTGCATTCGCCTGATAGCTCTGAGGACATTTGGTGTAACTGTCCATTGTCCTATCTGTAAATTCCTATAGACCATGGACAGCTGGAAGGCATGGACTTGCATCTGTAATAAATCATTGTATCTCAATGCTTGGTGCAAGGCTTGACTCTCAGTAAAAGCTGAATGAGTGAGTGAATACATGGCTGCATGGACTGCCCACAAGCTCCATCCACATAAGAAGAGACCTGCATAGCCTTTCTCTCCATGAAGGTCCCTGTTGGCTTCCTGGACCCTTGAGATTGTGAGTGATTTCTTAGCCTGCCCCAGTCAGTTTGTCTATTTGGTCGTCTATTTTCAAATTTCTTTTATCTGCCTCCGTGATCACGGTCAACTATTCTCTCTCCAAGCCCCAGCTTCCACCAGCTACTCAAGTCACTTCTGAAACACTTTCCTGTTTCTGACATTTCCGTACTTCAATGGACATGTCAAAAGACAGGAAGTACAGTCTTTGACAGGCCTCATTTTGACCTTGATTTCTTCTGACAGGGTTTAACAGTGTCTCAGTACTGCATCTAAAATTTAATAAAACCCCAGATCTGAACTATCAGATGGTTTATTAACTGGTCCTCTTTCGCCTGCTGCCAAAATCTTCTGTTAAACGCAATTAAAGTCATTCAGTTTGAACATGGAAACCTGCTGTGTGCAGCATCTCCCTAGGGATTTCCTGATAGACTTGAATATCCTCTTTTTCAAAACTCACCTCTTCAAAGATTCAAGCACTGACCAAAACTACTGTGCCAGGGTCAACGAAATCCTTCTAAATTCTACCGCTTACTTTGAACAGCTCCCAAACTCTTCCTTCATCTTTCCCTCCTTCCGCGTCACTGTCCTCGGTAAACATGGCTGTGGTTGTTTCATTGCCCTTGCCAGGCTTGCCTGTTCCTGTTGCTTGTGTTTTGCCAACTTTTTTTCCTGAAGCTTCAACTCCCTCCAACAAGGAAGCTGGACCTTCCTCCCCCAGCACTTCCCACAGAGCTTTCTAGAGTCATCTGCACACCCAGAATGACAATGAAGAGGTAGAGATGGCAAAGAGATCTGTTCCATGGACCCTAGCCAAAGCATCCCCAAGCATGCCTGTCTACCCAACACGCAGGAATATGTTTTTGCCCAATCATCTCAAGAGCAGTAAAAACGCAAGTTGGTCCTTTTTAGTTCAAGAATAGCTTGAAGAATCAGCTGTCTGCGACAGCATAGTAATGTCATCTGGATTCTCAATGACCCCTCATTGGGACATATCCTAATTGTGGAAGAGAATAGTGCTACGTGTACCCATCTGTGAGACCTCTGAGACTGGGAAAGATGACTGTCTGAGGAAGGATTGGACTTCTCCACACTATAACCCCAAACTCTGTGGGAAGAATTGTCTCTCCCATGGAGTTGAAGGCCAAGAAGCCAACCTGAGAAAAGTGGCCCGCTCTTCCTTTGAAAAGGAAGCCATAATCCATGTGTATTTATGTATGGTAACTGGGGAGAGATGGTGAGACTATCTTCCCGGAGTAGGAAATATGTCACAACACTTTCTAGAAGGAACTAAGGCATAAGTGAAAGGCCTGGACCTGATTTTAGGGCCAAGATATAGAGCGCTCAGACCCGAACATCATTTCCTAACCAAGAGAGGGTTCTTTCTGGGAAACGGGGAAGTATCCTGGGGGATTTTTGTGGTTGAACCAATGGGGAATGAGTTCTATGTTACGTTCTTCAAGAACTCTTGGGTCTTTAAAAACTTGTTATTTCTGAAACTTATTTTGGCACATCTTACTCCCTCCACTCTTATTTTTCATGTTTTCTACTCCCAAAGAGGGTTGCACACAGGAAGGTTAATCTAGTCTTCCTGTGACAGTGCAGTCCTCGCGTTCTCTACTTTCTCCTCTGCTTCAATGGTTTCTGTCCAGCAGCTATGCTTTTCGGAGAACACTGCCCTCCTCAGTTCATCTTCCTGATTCTGGTCAAATTTTGCCTCAATATTTCTGTTTCCTAAGGACAATTTCTTAGTTTTCGTCTCTTCTGGCTTAGTGACCTTATTCATTTCAATGCCTCGACCACTCACCTTCCTTCTGATGACTGCTAAATCATTATCTCCAGCCTAGACCTGTCTCCTAAGCTCAGAATCCTTCAATTGAAGGGGCTCTTTAATATCTATCCAGATTTTTCACAGAGACTTCAAGCTCAATGGCTCTACTTTAAATCCATTATGAAGCTGGGCTCAGTGGCTCAGCCTGTAATCCCACGCCTTGAGAGGCTAAGGTGAGTAGGATTGCCTGAGCCCGCGATTCGAGACACGCCTGGGCAAGTTGATGAGACCTCATCTCTACAATAAATAAAAAATCAGCCGGGCTCGGTGGCTCAGCCTGTAATCCCTCGCCTTTGGGAGACTGAGGTGAGTGGATTGCCTGAGCCTGAGGGTTCGAGACCCGTCTGGGCAACTTGGCGAGACCTCATCTCTACAATAAATCAAAAATTAGCTGGGTGTGGTAGCGTGCGCCTGTAATTCCGGCTACTCAGAAGGCTTAGGCGGAAGAAAGGGCGGACCCCAGTGGGTCGAGGCTGTGGTGGCCGGGAGCAGCCACTGAACTCGTCTGGGCGACGCAGTGAAACTCCAACTCAACAAATAAAAATTAAAATAAAATAAAAAAATAAAACATCAGCCGGGCGTGGGAGGGCGCACCTGTAGTTCCAGCTACTTAGAAGGCTGAGGCGGAAGGCTCGTCGGAGCCCAGCAGGTCGAGGCTGCGGTGGCCGGGAGCGGCCACTGCACTCCAGCCTGGGTGACAGAGTGAGACTACAACTGAAATAAATAAATCCATTATGATGTCTTTGTTTTCTACATAAGTGATAGGTATTAATACTCATTCAGCTACCTACCTTACTATAAAAGAAACTATTTTCTAACTTAGTAGAAAGTATGAACTATTTATGGGCAAAGATATGTAATGTCTGGAACTTACTCTCAGTGCATTATAATACACACACAGATAAACAAATAGATGGATGTATAGAAAAAAAAAGAAAGGGGGTTACATGCAGACAATGAATGAATCTGGTTTAAAGGCTTGGGAAGTTTCTTTGTACACTTCTCGCAACTTTTCTCTATGCTAAAACAAGATTTTACCAAAAAAAAAATTGACCCTGGATAAAATAAAAACATAAATGAAAGATGAGATGCTAAAAATAACAACTCAGATGACCAGGAAACTGGCAGTTGCTAAGTATAGGATAGACTGAAACACACATGTCCAAAATGGAATATATTGTTGTTGTTGTTTTTTTTTATTTTAAAGATATGGGGTACAATTCAGGGTTAGGTATACAAATGTTCATTATGCAGGTCCCCTTGTTGATAAGGTGTGCTGTTTCTAGTTATATGTGGTCTAATGAGCCTAAAATAACACTACACAATTTTCAGAAATAAAAAATATATATATATATTCTCTTAAATGTAGAGCTAGACTGATAGGACATTAGGGGAAACCTCCAGCGTTCACCCAGGAGAGGCTAAAACAAAGAGTGATAGAATTCAGGCTGTGCCTGCCCCAGCAGTGTTTCCTGACCTTAGTAACCATGGATATTTGTATTGTCATGTGGGGAGAGGAGACACACTGGTGTTGTATCTTCAAAAAACAAGTTAAGACTCATAAGTGAAACTGGAACCTTGAAAGTCACAGTCTCTCTAAAATAAAGGACAAATAAGATAAAATACATGTGTGGCAAAGAGAGGTAACAAGTGGGATTATAAAGACCTAGAATTTAGGATGAAATAAATTTGTCCTGAGAATCTATGACTAGTGACTTGTTCACACATAGCTTTGTGATTTTAGTTTATATTTTCATCTGTAGATGCTAATGGGGCTGAAAATAAGGAAGTTCCTAGTCCATAATATTGGAGGACATAACATGAGCAAATAGAAATCCTCTGTCAGAGAAAACCTTATCAATTTAGCACTTCCATAGATAAATTTTCACCAAATGAAATGCAGCCCCAAACTGCAAAATACAGGAGGCAAAAAGTCTTGTGAATAAGAGTAAAAACAAAATGTAGTATAAATCAATTCCCCCAAGCAAGTACAAGTAAATAATTGAAATAAGCTTGTTATAAATGAATAAAGAAATAAAAAATTGAGTTGAACATATGAAAAAATAAGTCTACATCTAAGGATTCTAGGGGAAATGTGGCTTAAAAACAAGCTAGATATTTGATCAGATTTATTTATTTATCTATTTGTTTATTTATTTTGGCAATGTGGGCTTGTTCTGTTGGTCAGGCTGGAGTAGAGTGGCTATGATGATAGCTCCTTGTACCTTCAAATTCCTGAGCCCTGAGGTAGTTCCCTTGCACTCCAACATGCTCTCCAACATGCTCTGTCATGTATAGATGGGGTATCTCTATGTTGTTCCGACTGGTGTCAAAGTCATGGCTTCAAACAATCCTCCCACCTCAGCCTTCCAAAGAGCTAGCATTACAGGCATGAGCCACCAAGCCTCACTTGATTAACTTTAGATTTACTAAATTAAGTTTTAATGTTAAAAATTTAAAGGTAACAAATGAAGTTTAAAAAATAATAACTTTTATAACTTCTAAAGCAGTTGAGGAGAAAATGTGAATTTAAAGGGAAAATATATATATACAAATAAACAAATAAAACTCACTCATCCCTAAAAACAAATGGTAGAGGGGGCAAATTAAGAGAAAAACAACCTAGGAAAAGAGTAAACAGAAAGAAGAAAACAAAAATCAGCCAGATTCGAATAATAATACAATTAATATAGGTGAGCTAAACTATACAAAACACATAGATCATTTAATTGAATTTTTTAAAAAATCAGTTGTGTATTCTTCCTAAAAATCACTCTATAAGACAAAGCACAGGGTAGAAAACGTTATGCTAAGTGTCTTAGTCTATTTTGTGCTGCTACGACAGATTGCTACAGCCTCGGTAATTATAACGAATAGAAGTTTCTCACAGTTCTGAAGGCTGCAAAGTTCAAGATCAAGTCCACAACATTTTGTGAGAGCGTTCTTACTGTGTCATCACATTGCAGATGGCTGAAGGACACAGAAACAAAAGGTGTTGAGCTTGCCATTTTATGACGGCATTAATCTCACCCATGATGGCAGAGCCCCCATGGCCTAAGCACCTTTTTAAGGCATCACCTCAGTACAATTGCAATGGCATGAGTTTGGAGAAGACAAACATTCAAACCATAGCACAAAGTTTAAACAAACCAAAGGAAGTATTAAGCAAAATAAAATGTGTTAGTCGAAGACTTCAAGGCAAAATAATGAAGAATAGACATGTCAACATAATAACAAAAATAACTTTCTCTAGGAAAATTACATATATTGTAATATATTTAATTTTATACATAATTTATTCACACTATATATGCATGTCTCTAGCTCAGAATTCAAAAAATATACAGAAAAAAATGAAAGGCATTACAAGTGGAAAATGAAAAACATATTATTGTGGGAGGTTATCAAGACAACCTGTTTCAGTAATTGAGACATAAATATATGGAATATTAAGCAGGATATAGAATAGTTTAATGATGCAATTATAAAACATCTTGACTTAAAAACAAATACAGAACTCTTTACTCTAAAACATTTACTAATATTGGAATATTTATTAATAATTATTAAGCTATATAGACTACAAAACAAATAACAATAAATTTTACAGACTATTTCTTCTTGCCACATACAATTAGAATGTTTAAAGAAATAATGTTTTAAATATGTATTTAAAGAAATAATGCACACATTAAGAAATTTTCTATAAACTTATATAGAACCTACACCTCAAAGAAGATATGAAAATTAGAATGACAAAAACACTACTTCTTAAAAAAAAGACCTATAGAGGTATTTAGAAGTATACTCATATTAGCAAAGAACAATAGAATATACTTAGCATTATTATTACTGAACTCAGAAAGTTAGAAAAAGAAAAATGAATAAACATGAATAGAGCAGAGGAATGTTATTAGAAACAAGCAGAAATTCATAAAATAAATTACAAATGCATTTTTTAAAAAAGGATAATAACCCAAGATGCTATTTATTTAAGGAAAAAACAACAATAATAGAAAAACAACCAGCAAGACTGACAAAATAAAAAATTTTAAAAACCCATATATTTATAAGATTTCTTAAAAAAATAAAAAATTCAAAGGAACAGCATAGAGAAATAAATTAGACAGTAAAGTAGACAATGTCCTGAGGTGAGGGAATGATAATATTAAATATAACTCAAGATTAGGCATGGAAAAGCATTAAAAATATAACTATGTGTAAATACATCGATCCAGCATTTAAAAATTCACCAAAACCCAAAGCAAATCAAAACAAAAAGCTATTTAGGCTCAGACAACGTTAGATGAGAATTCTAACAATAATTCAAGGAAAATATATTCTAACATTTTCGAAATTGTTTAAAGGACTAGAGAGAGAAAATCTTGTCTTAAACCTAGTCATGAAGCCGTTTAAAACAGTGGCAAGAACATTATAAGAAAGGACTGTTATAGGATAATCTCACTGCTGACCACAGAAGCAAAAATATTAAGTACATTAGCAAACTAAATCCAACAATGCATTCAAAAATACAAAACACAGTTAGTTTATACCAAGGATGAAAGAATGACAAACAATTTAAAATCTTCTCTTTATATTCAAAAATGTAAACTGATAACAATCAGCTTAAGGCACACAATAAATATATTTGATTACATTAAAGCACATTTAAAATAAATCATTTTTAAAAGTATAAAGTGCAAATTTTTTTCTTGTTGTAATAAATGGTTAAAACTTACAATAAACTCAACATTTAAAAGACAAATAATTTCCTGTAAAGTCATTAACAAGAACAAAATGCCTACTCTCACTACTTGTTTTTAGATTTTTTTCCTGAGTGTCCAAGACAGCACTGAGAAACAAGAATAAAGATGCAAATATTAAGGACTTGAACAGTCAATATGTTTGTCTGTATAGAAAGCTCTAGAGAAACTAAAGCTAAATTATTGGAGTTAATAAAAAAATGTAGACCATTGCTGGGTATCAAATCAATATCTAAAAATAGATTGTATTCTAATAAACCATCCACAAACAGTTGTAGAATCTAATTATAAAAAATACTGGTTACAAAACAACAACAAAAGCATTTAGTATTGAGAATTAAATCTAACAATGGTGCAATAACTTTCTGGGTAAAAAATATGAAGCATTATTAAAAGACATGAGAGAGAGAGCATGCCATGATAGACGCAGGAAGTTTTGTAAGTCAGTGAAGAAATGTCAACATCGTAAGTCAAGAGTCTGAGGAAAACTTGTTTTTTTTTAAAGTGTTATACCTTATACAAAAACCAAAGATTAGTAGGATGCGAATATAAAGATGAGAAATAAAACTTTAAGAAATGACTAGAGGGGTATATGCTTATACCTTTGTAAAAATAACAGTTGTGGATGTGCTCGCCTGTCACAAACAAAACAGATGACAGAAGAGAACCAACAAGGTGATCCCTGTCATTACTTTCTGCCTTCAGGAAATTTCCAGTTCTCAGTTCTTGGAGAGGAAATCCAAGAAGAACCCTGCAGTCTTACTGAACTGAGGAGACAGAGGTTATGCCCAAGGAAGGCAGGGGAATCTGGGATCACAGGGCAGAACACAGGCTGAGCATCCCAGTCCAAAAATCCCAAATCCTAATGCTCCAAAACCTGAGAGTATTTGAGTCTTGGCAAGACGCTCGAAGGAAATGCTCATTGGAGCATTTCACATTTGGGATTATCTGATTTAGGATGCTTAACCAGGAAATATAATGCAAATATTCCAAGATCTAAAAAAATTAGAAATCTGAAACATTTCTGTTCCCAAACATTTTAGTGATGGCTATTCCGCCTGCATTGGAGTTGAGGGAGAAAGGGCTCCTTAGATCTTTGAATGCTGCTCTGCCCATACAAGAGTTGGAACCCCCATGGGCTGGGAAAATAACTACTGCCAGATTCAGAGCAATCCCCTGTAGCTGTAAGGTAAGACACCCACACATGAAGGTGAGAATCGATTGAGTTCCCACCAACCAGTCTGGAGATCTCTTGTGGACGACACAGGGCACTTTTCTAAAGTCCCAAGAAAATCAGTATAGAAGTCTCCCCCTCCCCACCATGCTCAACGGAGATAAAATAACCTTAAAGACTGTTTCAGACATATCCTAAGAAATACATAAAACCATGTTACCAAAGGATCAAGTGGCCCACAAACAGCATAAATGATTGCTTATATCTGCTCAAGGACAGTAGACTTTAAACAATAAAACAGTATTCAGAACTCAGAATAATAAAATGGACACTTTCTGGAACCACCCAATAATCAATGGAAAAGAGAAAGAATAGAAAGCTATATTCCACCCATTACCAAGAAGAAGAAAAACAAAATCAATGGAAACAGAGTCAGAAATAACCAAGATTATAGGATCAACACACAAGGACTTTACAGTAGTCATTTATAATATGCTCAAAAAACAAACATAATGAGAAGAAAAAATGAAAATATAAAGAAAAAGTTTATGTAACTTTTAGAGATGAAAATACATTATAGCTATGAAAAGTCATGTGTGTTTTAAAAATTCTTTACTTTGAATGGTGGAAAAATATCATGGAATGGTATTAACAAAAAATTAAATGCTGTAAAGAAATCAATACATAGTAAAAAGAAAGTATACAAAATGAAGAGAAAAACAAAGCACAGGAAAAATTGAACGCATGACAATTATAACCCCAAAATTAATGCATGCAGTACTTTCAGTACTTGTGAATATGCACAAGGCAGTACAATATCTGAGTCATTCAAAGTGCATGCTCCTCGTTGAGGATAGGGTGTCTTTTTGTGCATTTTTGTTGGTGATGTTGCTGTTGAAAATGGCCCCGAAGCACAATGCTGAGATGCTGTCTAGACTTCCTAAGCAAAAGAAAGCCGGGTGTGCCTTTGAGAAGACGCATGCGTTAAGCTTCATTCAAGCATGACTTACGTTGTATGAGTGTATTGCACAAGTTGCAGCACCGTTGGTTGTGAGTTCAAGGCTAATGAATCAGTAGTAGATAATACATAAAGCATCTTTAAACAGAGACAAACCTAAAACAAAGTTTTGTATTGATTGGTTGATGAAAATGTAGACTTACAGAAAACCCACCTCTTTTTTTCTCTAGAAACAGTGGTTACGTTTTCACTAATTCAGCATTCTTAATAACTTTATAGAATATAACTACCATAAATAATGAGATTATATTTCTTATTTCTCACATCAATAAAATTGCTACATTTTAATGCAGAAATATTATAGCAACTATATATTAAGAAGATATGCCCCTGAATAATAAAGAAATTTCTTGTATTGGACTAACTCTCTGGTCAATAATAGTTATAAACTTTATACAAAATGTAACAAACAATCCTTTGAATGCATCAGAAAGTGGCTAAAAGTTGGCATAACTAGAGGGGATTTGACCCTTGGGGAACACCACACAAGCCACCATCCTACAACGTTTCCTCTGGGGATAGTCTTCATTTTTTTTGTCTCCGTCAGAGAAACCCGAGCAGAAATCCACAGTCCTATAAACTGAGGAGTCAATGGGTAATATTCAGAGTAGCCACCATGGGTTGGAGTGGGGAGGGCATGATGAAAAGGGGGAATCAGAGGCGAAAACCCCAACACCTCTGCTTGCCCCCTCAGATTCGTGGCTTACTCTTTAACGGTGCATGAAGAGTCAGGAGGGAAAAAATGTGCAAAGAATTTACCAACTTCCACAATGGGAAGGCAGAGCTTCGAGTTCGAATACCAGCCACGTGGAAGGTGTGTTACATTGCACTTCACATGGGAAGAGAGGACAAACATCACCAAAAGGAATTAAAAGTAGATGAGCATACACTAAGACAGCAGGTAGTTGTCTGGGAAGATTAGCTACAGTCTGGACCATGAAACAAATGTATGACCTGATGTGAATCACAACAAATAATCTTTAAAATACTGGTAAGAATACAAAGTGGGGACCAGAAGGAGGCCCAGACTTTACCTGTACGTTGACCACCTGTATACCTAATCCTGAATTGTACCCCACATCTTTAAAATAAAATAAAAATTTAAGTAAGAATAAAATAAAATACTGGTAAGCATAAATACATTTCATGAAGAAAAATCAACTTCCTAGCACTACAGTTTTCAGTTGCAACCAACCCTCTGAAAGAGATAATAAAAAAGTGAGGACAGCATCTGAGCAATGGGTTATCATTTTATATCAACTGGTTGTTATGGCAAAACATCACATTGTTTTCCATAAATATACACAATCATTATTTGTCAGTTTGAAAGCAAACACAAAAAGTAGTCACAGGTACTAGTAATTAAAACTTGGACTAGCACACTCACATGTTGGTGGTTTGGTTTTTGACAGGCTTACTGGAGTAGCTATCCTGAGAGAGATGTTGATGTAGAGGGTTTTAGTTTCAGCAAGGCATTTTGAAATTAGTCGATTAATTAAAAAAACAAAAGATGAAGCAGGAATATGTTTAAATCACCATGCATCTGAGGAAGATCTATTTGGAACGCTGTGCTATTCTCTAATGAACCAGAAGTCCATAGCGTCCTCATTACTGGTGAAGAGCACGTTCACCGTTATCCCACAGAACCCACGCGAGACTCGACGGCCCACAGAGAAGGTGTTTAAGCATGTTTCATCATAGCTGCCTTCTTATGGAACAGTGATAATCAATAACTGTTGCTTGTTTGTTTTTGTTTCTGAAATTGCTTTTCTAAAATTGTACTTTCCCAGGCCACCAGGGTAGGGTATGCCCATGTTTGCTACAGTAGTGTTGTTTTTGTATTGTGTGCAAGCTTCTTTTTAATTATGAAAAACTGGATTTATAGAATTTGGAGGTGTGAGTCACATATTCAAATCCCTCTTAGTGTTGATTAAAAGACAAACAGGAGGAATGAATAATGTGCTGTTTCATACAACAATATTGATGGACATGGGTAACCTTACACATGGCAGAATGCTATTTAAAGTCAGAATAAAGTCTAGTGTAAGATTATAAGAATAGTCATGCAAGGTCCACTAGATCTTTGCGATTTTCATGGAGGGATGCCTCACGCATGTAAAAATGTCCCACCAGCCCAGGAGATTTGTTGAATGTGCTGTCTACATTTTCAAGAAGTAGTTGCTGGGTGTTATTCTCCAAGAAATTCAGACGGGACTGAGCTGCACACAGACTGACTTCCCTCCCAGAAATCAGGCTGATTTCCCTCCCAGGCTGCCATGGCTCACAACTAACGGTGTGACTGGTGTTCCAGTACCTCACTGTAAATTGAGGATGTGGGCTTAAGGACAGCTAAGATCCATCCAGCTCTACTGGCCTAAGTTTCTCCTGCTGTCCAGGTGCTCTAGCCCTATAAGGTAAAAGAATAAGGAGCAGATCATGACAAGCAATGCCTGGGGACAGAACTCAAGACATCTCATCCTCGCAGTTGGTATACCTGCTTGCAGTGTCCATCCAGTCACTGGAGTTTAACTTCTCATTTAGAGACTTTAAATAGCTGAGGGGGTACAAGTGATGGAATCCTGTCTATCTCTGGAAAAGGGTCACAAAGAGGGAAGTTACCTGGTCCACTGAATAAATGGGAGAAAATCTTATAAACTAGTGCAACCTCTGTGGAAAGCAGTGTGGCGATCCCTAAAAGCTCTAAATACCAACCTCCCATATGACCCTGCAATCCCCCTACTGGGAATATATCCTGAAGAACACAAATCACTCTATAAAAAAGATACCTGCACATGCATGTTTATCGCAGCATTGTTCACAATAGCAAGAACCTGGAAACAGTCATGCTGCCCGTCAAAAGAGGACTGGATTTTTTAAAATGTGGTACATATACATGATGGAATACTACGCAGCCATAAAAAGAACAAAATCATGAATTTTGCAGCAACCTGGATGGAACTAGAGTCTATAATACTGAGTGACCTCTCACAGAAACAAAGATCTGAGTATCACATGTTCTCACTCATATAATGGACCTTAAACATCCCAATGCAATACTATACGAAAATGACTGACAGTACTGGGAAACTATGGTGGGGGGAGGGAGATGGGATTAACAGTAGCAAATATCTGTCTGGGAACAGGGGAAACACCCCATATCAACAGGGTGCCTGAATGAAACGCAATTGTATACCTAACCCTTAACTGTACCCCACAACTTCATAATAAAAAATAAATATATTTTTTTAAAAAATGTTAAAAATGTCTAAGGGGAGGTTAGTCATGGTGGCTTATGACTGTAATCCCGGCACTTTTAGGATTAGCAATGGAGACAATTAGAAATCAAGTAGAAATTATGTAAATGCAGATGTAGAGCTATTTAATTTGTTAATTTGGAGGCTGAGGCAGGAGGATTGCTTGAGACTAGGAATTGGGGACCAGCCTAGGCAACATAGTGAGAACTCATCTCTAGGAAAAATTTTTAAAAATTAGCTGGGTGTGGTAGTGCATGCCTGTAACCCCAGCTATTCAGGAGGTTGAGTCAGAGGATTGCCTGAGACCAGGAGATTGAGACTGTGGTAAGCTGTGATCATTCCATTGTACCCACTCTGGGCAACAGTATAAGACCTCGAAAAAAAATTAAGGGAATTGTATTAAGTCTTCAAAAATTTTGTTTAGATATATACGTATACATTCATATATTTATTTATCAAATAAGGCTGCTAACTGTTATGCTTTTCCAAGATTACATATAGATTACTGAACTTACGACTCCTTGGATAAAAGTTATTTGAAACTCTGGTGTCCATTTGGTGTTCATCTTAGGTTTTTCTTAAGAAATGATCACTACTTTGTTCCCTGCTCCTAGAAACTCAAAGACATAGATGCACAGAAACTAAACATGACATTTGTTGGCAATCTCTATTGTGACATCTCCAGTAGCATATCTCAGAGACACACAAAAAGGAATATTAAAAGATTACAAAAAGGAACATTACAGAAAATATTTTTATAGAGCAGCTTTAATAGTCATAAAATAATAAATATATTTTAGAAAATTTATGAATTATAGAAAAACCCTATGAGGATTACGATACTAGTCAAATTATCTATCATTGACTAAGTACTTACTACAATCTGAGAACTAAAGCCTATGCATTATTTATTTATATCTCCTAAGCCTTATGAAATAGGTAAAACTATTAGCGTCTTTATATAGATGAGTAAACTTAGAATTAGAGACTTAAGCATTAGTTATACATTCATAATATGTTTTCATTCATAACATGACTAGTAAGTGAGATTCAGTCTCAAACCAGGTGATAAGGAATAAATTCACCATTGTAATAATTCCAGCTATCAAATACTAAATACTTTTTTCCCTTTGATCTTTTTTCTTTGTATAGATTTATATTTTCAAAAGAAACTGAGATTATACTACTTTTAATGAATTGGTCAGCTTGCATTGTTAATAACATTGTGAGTATATCTGCATATTATAGACTAACCTTGTAAAATACTGTGATCAAAAGCTCCATGGTGTTCTGTTAAGTGGAATGTGGTAAAATGTATTAATTATCTATTGCTTTGCCACAAATTATTCCAAAAACTTAGAAGCTTAAAACAACAAACATTTATAATCCCACATGGTTTCTGGGGGTCAGGACTCTGGAAGCAGCTTGGCAGAGTGGTTCTGGATCAGGTTCTCCTGCATGGCCACGGTCAAGATGCTGAGCTGGACCATAGTCATCTGAAGGCTTGGCTGAGGCTTGAAGACTCACTTCCAATATGGCTCCTTCCAGCATTCTTGGCTATAGATCTTAATTTTCCAAAGTGCGCACCTCTTCTTAGGATATGACAGATGCCTCCCCGCAAAGTGAGAGAATGACCAAAGAGAAAGCAAGGAGCAAGTCTCATGGACTTTTCTGAAGTTGCTCCCAATGTCACACATCATCACTTCCTGTTTATTCTGTATGGTATGTTGATTTTAGTCCCATTCCACACTCAAGGGGAGGGGATTAGGGTTCATATCTCATAAGAAAGATTACGAATGACGTTGTGGGACTAGTTTCAAACCATGACCATGAAATAGCTCTATATCTGTATTTACATGATTCCTACTTGATTTCTAATTGTCTCCATTGTTAACAACATTGTTAAAAATATCCTTGTATACAAATCTGTATTTTTGTCAAAATGTCCTTAAAATAATATCCAAACAAGATAAAAAGTATAAGTGTTTTTGAGGTTTATGATACACATTACCCTACAAAAGGATAACGTTTCTTGAATCTTTGTGGAAGACTATATTTTCCAAAGATAAGTGACAAGATATATTTTAATTTATGTGTTATTCTTACAGTGTGATGTTGACAATATTCTCATTAAGTGGTAGAGTCTGTGTTCTAGATCTTCATCTTAGTCTGTTTGGACTGCTATAACAAAATACTTTGGACTAGGTAATTTATAAACAACAGACATTAAATACTCACAGTCCTGGAGGGTGGGAAGTCCAAGGTCAAGTACCAGCAGACTCAGTGTGTGCTGAGGGTCCTCTTCTTCATAGATGGTGTCTTCAAAGATGGTGCCTCACATGATGCAAGGACTGCCTAGCTCTCTGGGGTTTCTTTTGTAAGGACATAATCCAAATCATGATGGCTCTGCCCTCATAAAATATCATCTCCCCAAAAGTCCTACCTCCTAAGACCATTGCCTAGTGTGATAGAATTACAACACAAAAATGTGGAAGGGATGCAAATATTCAGGTCATTGCACCCTTCTACCCTTAAGCCTAGATGAAACTGTGCAATTTCCTCAACCAATAAAGTATGGCAAAAATGACACTATGTATTTATTCTGAGTGGTCATGAAAAATGGCAGGCACTTCTGCCTTGTTCTCCTGGAATGCTTGTTTTTGCCATCCGGCTGCCATGCTGTGAGGAAACCAAGCATCTTCAAAGACAGACCATGTGTGTGTGTTCTGGATGATAGCCCGGCTATGATACTAGGCACGAATCAGCATCAATCAGCAGACAAGAAGTAAGTGAGACTTCCAGTAATTTCAGGTCCCAAACACAAGGTTCTCCAGTTTTCAAAATGTCCCAGTTGATCCTGCATGGAGCAGAGATGAGATATCCCGTGAGTCAGGTTCAAATTGAAGACCACAATCAAAATAAAAGGCCAACAATTTCACTCCAATGTACTTACCTGAAAAATATAAACATATTTGTACAAGAAAGTGTATAAGGACCAAAAACTGGAAAAATTCCAAATGTCTATTAACAGAACAGACAATTGTGGTATACCCATAATATGGAGAAGCAGTCATCAAAATAAGCAAACTATTTCTATATACAACATTGGTAAATGTCACAAGAGTACGTGCTGCATGCCTGTATTTGATCTGTGGTGATAAAAAATAAAATCGTTGTTATGGAAGTTAGTGTGGGGAGTAAAATCGGAAAGGGTGCTGTGGAACTTTCTGGAAGGGTGGAAATATTGTACGTCTTGTGTTAGGTATGGTTACCCAGCACAATACAGGAGTATACGATTGTCAAACATATCAAACTGAACACTTAAATTCTATATATGTGTATGTGTGTATGTGTGAGCCAGAGACTCACTCTGTTGCCCAAGCTGGAGGGAACTGGCTCTATCACGGCTCACCACAGCCTCAAACTCCTGGGCCAAGTGATCCTTCCACCTCAGCCACCCAGGTAGCTGAGACAACAGGTACATGGCACTACACCTGACTTATTTATCTATCTATTTATTAATTTATTTATTTTAGAGATGAGATCTTACTATATTGCTTAGGCTGGTCTCAAGGTTTTGGGCTCATGCAATCCTCCCAGCTCAGCCTCCCAAGTAGCTAAGACCAGAGGTACACGCCACTACACCTGACTAATTTATTTATTTATTTATCTTTTAATCTATTTATTTATTTAGTAGAGATGAGGTCTTACTATATTACTTAGGCTGGTCTCAAGCTTTTGAGCTCATGTAATCCTGCCACCTCAGCTTCCCAAAGTACTGGGTTTACAGGCATGCACCACTATGTCCAGCTAAAATCTGTATATTGCAGATTAATTATATCTTAAAAATGTGTACCTGTGTAACTGCACCCTTCTAAAATATTTCTAATCTCTCAGTTCGACTACAGACATTTAAAAGCATCACAGAGGGACACTTTCTATTAAACTATTAGTAGATGGAAAATGAAAAACCATATTTATTGAAAGGTCACTTCCCATGACAGAAGCTTTATTAATTCCGCTTAGGGGAAGAAGATGCCAACAAGTAAGCTAGCCACTTGGTGAAATATAGGATCTGAAGACAGAAATTTACGCATTAAAGATTCTAGGCAATGAAGATTAAATTGAACACTCCTGCTACTAATGTCTCCACGTGAATTTATTAAGAGGAAATTAGCACAGGCATTGAACTTAGTGCCCAGCCAACACTTCTTCTTACAAATTGTAGAAAATAATTTTGATATAAGAAGGGTTATAGTAACATAATTTTTGTATATTTTAGAATCACAGGGTACATGTGAGGATTTGTTGCATAGGTATATTGAACAAAGGCAAGGGATTTGGGCTTCTCATGATTTGGGCTTCTCCCACCTCAGTGATGAGCATGGTACCCAGTAAGTGGTCTTGTATTCCTTTCACAGGGTCTAGTGTCTGCTGTTCTCATCTTGTGCTCATATGTGCCCAGTGTTTAGCACCCACTTATGAGTGCAAACATGCAGAATTCACTTTTTTGTTTCTGTGATGATTCACTTAGAATAAGGGTCTCCAGTGGCATCCATGTTGCTGCAAAGGACATGATTTTGTTAACTGACTATCCACATGCAGAAGAATGAAACTGGACCCCTACTTATCACCATTAACTCAAAATGGATTGGGGGCTTGGATACAAAATGTCAAACTATAAAAATCTTAGAAGAAAACCTAGAAGCACCCTTCTGGGCACTGGCCTAAGCAATGAATTCACAGCCAAGTCTTCAAAAGCAAATGCAACAAAAACTAAAATTAACAAGTGGGACCTTATCAAGCCAAAAAGTTTTTGTACAGTCAAAGAAACCATTAAGAGAGTAAAGAGACAACTTACCGGATGGGAGAAAATATTTGCAAATTGTGCATCCAATGAAGGTTTAACATTTAAGAAACTCAAACAAAATGACAGGAAAAAACAACCCCATTAAAAAGTGGGCAAAGAGTCGGGCTTGGTGGTTCAGCCTGTAATCCCGCACCTTTGGGAGGTTGAAGTGAGTGGATTGCCTGAGCCTGCGGGTTTGAGACCTGCTTGGGCAGCGAGACCTCATCTCTACAATAAATCAAAAAAATTAGCCGGGCATGGTAG
>NW_007231507.1:192487-196942 GCF_000164805.1 Carlito syrichta | reverse complement strand
CAGGTCGAGGCTGCGGTGGCTGGGAGCGGCCACTGCACTCCAGTCTGGGCGACAGAGTGAGACTCCAACTCAAAAAAAAAAAAGTGGACAAAGGACATGAACAGACACTTTCTAAAGGAAGACATAAAAGTAACCAGCAAACATGAAAAACTGCTCAGCCTCACTTATCATCAGAGAAATGCAAATCAAATCTATAATGAGATACAGCCTCACACTGGTTAGGATGGCTATCAATAAAAAGTCAAAAAGCAACAGACGTTGGCAAGACTACAAAGAAAAGGGGACACTTATACACTGTTGGTGGGAATGCAAGATTGTTGAACCAAGGTGGAAAGTAGTTTGGAGTTTTCTCAAAGAACTAAACATAGAGTTACAATTTGACCCAGCCACCCCACTTTGGGGAATATTTCCAAAGGAACATAAATCATTCTACCAAAAAGACACCTGCACTCACAAGTCTATTGCAGCACTATTCACAATAGCAAAAACATGGAACCAACCCAGATGGCCATTGAAAGGAGACTGGATAAAGAAAGTGTATTCTTCAGAATACTACATAGCCATACAAAACATGATTAATATTTGTAATCAAGGCACTGAAATACAATTCTAATTGATAGAGAAAAACATTTAAGTTATGATGGTGCTTTTATGGGAAGATTAAATTCAGTCCTGGGTCAAGAGGAGAACCCTACATGGACATGAATCCTATAGTTAGTCATCTTGATTTTTGAAAATTAGGAGCAGTGAAGAAACTTATTTGTATAGAGACAAGTCTTCTCTTTCTTCGGTAAAGTAGAGAAATGGTTACGTGTCTTACTCCAAGTTTAAACTGGACAAATGTCATTGCTGTCTCCCAATGTCCAATTAGATTTAGAAACAGAACACACAGTTTTTTATATGTCAGAGAGTTAACATGGATGTAACACTGACTGGAGTACTGAAGAGGTACCAGAGGTCTCTGTGAATCTTTTCATTTCAATTCCAAATGTTTCATCAACAATGTATCAGTAAGTTGGGAGAAAGAGGCCTGAGTCTGGGTTTATCTACAGCAATGTTTTCAAAGTCAAATGTGGGAACCTGGGGAGTAAGCAAAACGTGCTATTGGGCCACGAAAGAAAATGCAAGAGTTTCTCCTCATATTAAAGTTTAATTAGAAAGGAAGTAGCCATCCCTAATGTTCAGCAACATATATCCAACCAAGACTTCCATATAGTGACACGTTGCAGCTGGTGAATTGGCATCCAGAGAAAGCCAGTGGTCCCTCACTAAGTCATTTGCTTCTCTGTCATGTCTTGCAGATAAATGTGCAAAATAAGTGCATTTACATTTCATTGCCTAATTTCACTTAGTTATCTTTTACAAAAGGAAAAACTGGCTTCAAAAAGATGTGCACAGAGATCAGAGAGGTCAGCGGCACCTGAGTAGTTCAAAGAGCAAAACTGTTTAGTCCAGACACCCCTAGCAGGAGTCAACGGGCATAAGAAAATCCCAGGTGGGTATGCAGACCCCTTACCTCCATGTGGACACAGATTCTAGACTTCAGCTTTTGGGCAATACAGAGCCAGACCCAGGGACTAAACATACCCTTGCCCTTGACACAACCAAAAGATGAATGAAATTTGGGAAATGATGACATTGAAGACACAAGAAGCCAGGCAATAAAGGACAGGGGTCCTGGATAGGCAGGAAACAGATGACGTGAACCCTGTAATGCTCGAGCTTACTGCATTGAGAGATTTTCCAGGCTGCAGCAGAGTAACAGAAATGGTGAAGTGTGGCAAACTGACTAAGGAGAAAAATAATGCAGAGAGTCTGTGAGATCAGGGTTATCAGAGTTTGCAAAACAGAAGAAGGAAGGGACAGAGCTGTAGAGAGAGTGCACGCTCCAGAGATCTGCAGAGGACTGTCCTCAAATGGTCACCTGTGTCTTGATGAGTTCACGTGCCCGAGGAACCTATACACAGCCAGAGAAAAGACCACCCAGCAGGATTAAAGAACAATATCCAGTGCTCACAAGTGGCAGGAATAGTGCCTATTTCCACCTCCCAACTGGAATATCAAATGACCCACAGGACTTTGGGTCTTCAGCAAGATCTTGTCTCAGGAGAGGAAATATATTTATCCCTGGACATACTGGCAGTCTCACCTAACATGTCTTAAAGGTAAGACCCAAAAGGATCAAACTGTTTACAAGTAGCTCAACTGTGTCTCAGAACAAAGCTTAGGATCATTTACACAAATGCAAAAATATCCAAAAGCCAACAGGGTAAAATGCAAAATGCCGGGCATCTTGTTAAAGATTATCAGGAATGCAGTGAATTAGAAGACTACCACCTTATTGAAAGGAGAAAAAGATAAAGCCACTGTTATTTAAGAATAGTACCATCTCTCTCAATAACTGGTAAAGCTGACAGGACATGAGTAAGTATATAAAAGATTTAGACAGTGCTACCAACCAATATGACCTCATTGACATATATTTAAAAATCCCTGCTCTCGATGATTTCTTTGGCTTTGCAGAAGATTGTCGGTGTAATGAGGTCCCACTTGTCTATTTTATCTCTTATGGCCTTGGCACTTCGGATTTTGATCAGGAATCGGTTACCAGTTCCAACTTCCATAAGAGTGTTTCCTGCATTTTCTTACAGTTTGAGGTTTTACATTTAGGCCTTTAATCCATTTAGAGTTAATTTTTGTGTATGGTGATAGGTAGGGGTCTGTTTCAGTCTTCTGCATGTGGTCAGCCAGTTTTCCCAGCACCATTTACTGAATAGGTTCTCCTCTCCCCAGTTGTTGTTATTGGGGGCTTTGTCAAAGATTTAAAAAATTTTAAAAATAATAAAATGCAAAGACAAAAAAATTCCACCCAATAATCAGCAGAATACATACTCTTATCAAGTGCCCATGAAATTTTACCAAGGTGTAGACAATATTCAATGCCATAAAGCAAGACAATAAATTGAGAAGAATAAAATTCCTACCAAGTATGTTCTCTTAGTACCATAAGTCAAGTTTTTTTAAAAAATCAGATTGATCTCTGGGAAAATCCTGAATATTTGAAAAGCGAATTACACTCATGCATCAAACAAGAGATCAAAAGAGAAATTGAAGGATGTTTTGAGCTAGATAAACATGAAAACATTAATCACATTTGTGGAATCCTGTTAAAGCAGTGTTTGGAGGCGGGCATATTTAGCACAATAAATCAATATTAGAAAAAAAGGAAGTCCTCAAGTAAAAGACATAAGTTTCCACTTTGAAAAACTAGAAAAATAAGAGCAAATGATATTCAAACTAGGCGATATTCAAACTAGAACAAAGGAAATACTATCATAGCAAAAATGAAGGAAATAGAAAACTAAAGAGAGATAATAAAATTAATAACTAGTTCTTTGAGAATATCAGTAACACAGATAACCTCCCAGCTAGAATGATTTAAAAAATAAAGAGAAGATGTGTCTTACCAATTATCAGGAATGAAAGAGGCAGCATCACAACTGATACTGTAGATATTAATTCTATAACAAGAAAATACAATGGATGATGTTAAGCCAATAAATTTGATAAATTCGATTAAGTGGATAAATTCTTTAAAATATACAAACTATCAAAACTCTAAGAAAAATAGGTAACCTGAAGAGTGCTATACTCATTAAAATTTGAGTCATTAATTTGAGTTATAAACGTTGCCACAAAGAAAATTCTAGGCCTAAATCGTTTCATTGGTAAACATCACCAAAAATTTTAAAAAAGAATAGTACCAATTTACTAATTCTATGTAAATGTTTCTAGAAGTTGAGAATGAACAGCTAGTTGCTAACTCATTTTATGAAGCCAATATTACCCTGATATCAAAACCAGACAAAGACTTCACAAGGAAAAAAAAGAAAACAAAACAAAAAAGCAAACAAACAAGAAAAAGATCAATATTCCTCATGAACATAGATATAAAAATGCTAAACACAATTTTTTCTAGTAGTATCCAAATTTCATATTAAAAATACATCACAATTAAGTGGTGTCTTTAAATAAAGCACAAACAACAAACGTGTGAATAGCTGGTTATATAAAAAATATATAGAAAGTTATAGCAATTAAACAAAGATGACAATGAAAACATAAAGTCATATTTTGCTTCAAGTCACATCTACTTTCCTTATGAAATAATTTTTATCATTACTTTTCTATATCAAGAATTCCAAGCCGGGCTCGGTGGCTCAGCCTGTAATCCCGCGCCTTTGGGAGGCTGAGGTGAGTGGATTGCCTGAGCCCGTGGGTTCGAGACCCGCCTGGGCAGTGAGACCTCATCTCTACAATAAATCAAAAAATCAGACGGGCATGGTAGCGCACGCCTGTAATACCGGCTTCTCGGAAGGCTGAGGCGGAAGGATCGCCGGATCCCAGCAGGTCGAGGCTGCGGTGGCCGGGAGCGGCCACCGTACTCCAGTCTGG
>NW_007231507.1:144991-192467 GCF_000164805.1 Carlito syrichta | reverse complement strand
CCAGTCTGGGCGACAGAGTGAGACTCTAACTCAAAAAAAAAAAAAAAAGAATTCCAGGATAGACTGATTCAAAAACCAGCCAATAAAATTCATTATAATGACAAATTGAAAAAGAATCTTATGATTGTGTAAATAGACGCAGAAAAACATTTGACAAAATCCTGCAAACTTCCTACTAAAAGCTCTCAACACACTAGGAATAAAAGAAATTGTCCTCAACCTGATAAAGGTCATCTGTGAAAAACTACAGCTGACATCATGCTAAAGGTAAAAGATGGAATGCATTCACCCAAAGGTCAAGAACAAGACAAGGTGTCTGCTTTTACTACTTCTATTCAGCTTTATCCTGGAGGGTCTCGCCAGTGCAATCAGACAAGAAAAAAATGAGGAAGAAGCTAATCTATTGAAAAGAGAGAAGTAAAGTGCCATTATTCACAGATGGCATGATCATTTATGTGAAAGGTCTAAAAGAATCTATAAGAAAAAGTCACTAAAACCAGTAAGCAGTTTAACAAGTTTGCAGAGTACAAATCAATATCCTCTGTGTTCCAATAAAATCAACTGTTTCATTAAAATTGGCTGTGTTGGCCGGGCGTGGTGGCTTATGCCTATAATCCCAGCACTTTGGGAGGCTGAGGTGACAGGATTGCCTGAGCCCACGGGTTTGAGACCAGCCTGGGCAACATGGCGAGACCTCATCTCTACAATAAATCAAAAAAAAGTAAGCCGGGCATGGTTGTGTGTGCCTGTAGCTCCAGCTACTTGGAAGCCTGAGGTGGAAAGATCACCTAAGCCCAGCAGATCAAGGCTGTGGTGGTCAGGAACATGCCACTGTCCTCTAGCCTGGGTGACAGAGTGAGACTCTAACTCAAAAAAACAAAAACAAAACAAGCAAAGAAAAAAAAATCAGCTGTGTTTTCATATATTTGTAACAAATAATTGAAAACTAAAATTAAAGGAGGAATGCCATTGGCAAGAACATCCAAATAATAAATAAATAAGAATAAATCTGGCCACATATAGGAACAACCTATGCTCTAAAGATTAACAAAACATTGCTGAGAGAAATTATAAAGAACTAAATAAATGGAGAGTTTTATCATGGACAGGGTCAGAGAACTTAACATTGTTAAGATGTCAATTTGCCTGAAACTCTCAACAATCTCAATCAAAATTCCAAATGACATTTTTTGGTAGACATTGAAATTGACACACACACACAAAATTCTGAAATGTCTAGGGAGATGCAGATGCAAAGGCTCGGTAGCAACCAAAACAACTTTGCAAAAGAATAACAAGGCCAGATAATTGCCTGACTTATTATGAAGCTATAATCATCAAGTGATTACAGTTATCAGTGTAAATACAGACAAACACATCAATAAAACAGAATGAGAGAAATAGACACACAACTATAGGTACAATTGATTTGACAATGGGAAAAGTCAATTCAGTGGATAAAGAATAATCTTTTTGACAAATATTGCTGGAATACTTGGATTTCCGTATGTTAAAAAATTTCAAACTATACCCTCATCATATACAAAAACGAACTCAAAATGGATCATAAATCTAAGCGTAAAACCTAAAACTAAAAAGCATCTGGTCGAAAACACAGGAGAAAATATTTGTGGCATTTGAGTAAGGCAAGGATTTATTTAAGAGCATCAAAGTACAGTCTATAGAAAGAAAAAAAACTTATGAATTGGACTTCAATAAAGTTGAAAATATCTGCTTTTAAGAGGAAATATATTACTAAGAGAACGGAAACATAAGCCACAGACTGAGAGAAAATATTTTCAAATCACATGTCTGTATCCAGAATGTACAAAGGACATGTGAAACTAATGATAAACATATAAACAAGACAAGTAAAAAGGTAGCAAATGATTTGAGCATCCATTTGATCAGACACTTCACTAAAAAAGATCTATTGACAGCAGATAGGTATCCACAAAGATACTCAACACCATTATTCATTAGGATGATGTAAAGCACAATCATAATGAGATACTACTATACACATTAAAATGCCTAAAATTTTAAAACCTGACCTTAACAAGGATTTGCAAAGATCTGAAGGAAGTGGAATACTCACACACTGCTGCTGGGAGTGCCAAATCATTGGAAAACATAGTTTGGAGGGTTTACAAGGAATTTAACTTACACCTCTCTTGTGAGTAAACTGTTCCATGTGTTAGTTCCCCCAACGAAATGGTAGCAGAAATGAATAACAAAAAATTAGCAGAGCTGATGCTTTTTCTCAGAGTAAGATTTTTGTCAAGTAAATCGTTTTTTAAAAATCCCTTGCACTTTCTCTTTTACCTGTGCCTCTTAAAATGCCTATCTTCATGGTTCCTTCTTTCATATCCTCCAAATTTGTATGTAAATGCCACCTTGTTATCAAAACCTTCCCTAAAAAAAACTAACTAAAAGGATGCTCCATCCCTATACACTTTACATATCGGCTAATTAGGTACAATTTTCCAGAACTTGTGCCATCATTGATAGCATATCTGATTGCACATCAGTAAACAAGACCAATGTAATCTCTACATCTTCGTGGTGGAGGAGAACTGATAATAATAACATAGGTAATTATAGACTGATAATAATAATGATATAGACTGATGAAGACTCATAATAATAACGTAGGTATTTGTTGAATGTAATAAATAACCTAGTCACATGCTGCCCCAGATTTGGCTGAAACATTTGGATTTGTCAAGAAGTCTATGTTAAACTTAAATTCATATCCATTATTGCTCATTAATAACCTCACTCAAAGTCTATATAATGTCTTGAAAGAGGAGCTCACAATGAAATAATGTGTAAATACACGAATTACATGCACAGTATATGTTCAAAAGTGATTGGTAGAGATACATGATTGCAAATGTTTCTAGACCAATAGTCTAAATCAGGCCAAGTACAGGAATTGATGAGTGTGCCATGGGCCACCCCCACCCCACCCCATTTCAAAGAGGTAGAGGTTGGTCTCTTCAAAAATGGCTCCGAACCTGGCTTAAAAACATGACTGAACTTTTATTTTAACATCCTTGTTTTCGTCGAACTATTTTGTTTGACATTCTTCCGTGAGATGGAGAAGGAAGAGGACGAAGGAAGAGCAGTATTGATTTTTAGAAAGCATCATTTTGTGTTTCTGTTGGTAGCAACTCTCTCTGTGTAGACTTGTTTTCTGAGCAGCCTCTGAGCCTCAAAAGCAAAAATAGCCATGGACACAGAGTCTCAACTAAGTTCCCTGGCATGGGATTTTTTTATATACATCGTTTGCAACCCGCTGCAGTGATTACACAATGCAGCCCATGACCTCCAGGGACAAGAAAGATGAAAGAAAGGCGTGTGTGCGCATGGCTCTTCCGCACTTGTGAATGCAATGGATTTGGTGCTACCTACTCAGACCTTTGCTGCTGAGAAAGGAGGGGGAAACGCTTGAATTAAGGACGGATTTTTCTTCCTGGATGTGTTGATTTTAATATTTCAATAAGCGAGCTAACTGCGGAAATAAGTTTAAATCGTATTTAAACAAGAAAAACAGTTTCTTTTCATGTCAGTGACTTAGCAGGGCACAAGCCCAAGGGAACCCCTTTTATTCTATTTTGGTTTGTAGAAAATTAGTTTTAGTGTGGTGTGAGTGTGTTTGTGTGTGTGTGTGTGTGTGTGTGTGTGTGTGTGTGTGTGTGTGTGTTGAAAATAGAATCAGGCCATCTCATTTCCTCCAGAATTCCACTTTGGGGGAAAATTGAGGTCATGGTCAGATTAAACAATATCTTTTTTTTTTTTTCCTAAATCAATGAGCCCCGATCCTTTTTGGGTTACCAATTAAGTTGTGCAAACTCTCCCAGTGCTATAGGTGAGTGGGAAACACAGAATATTTCCATATACTTTCCAGGAACATGGGTCCCTCAGGAAAAAGTCCCTGCTTCAGATCTAAAATTCAGTGTACACTAGCAATGCCCGTGATTTATAATTCAACAGCAGAGACAGAAGCAGGAAAGAAAGCTTCATCCTTGAACCCAAAAGAATGGCCTCTGCGTTTACCTAGAAACTCCCCAGGGCCAAGGGCCTTGTCTTTGATTCCACTTGTTTCCACCTGGCCTGCAGTTATAACAGGCCCTTCCTGCAGCCAGTCTCTGCAAATGAAAGGCCTGAGTAGTACTTTTTAGAGCCGCCCAGTGGCTCTTTTATGTAGGAACAATTCTAACCTGGATCCGTCTGGAGGAAGTCACAGTGGGTGACCAGTGTCCACTGCTGCTCACTCCACCCTCTTTGCCTCGTGGTCCCCATGCCCACCATTTTCTCTCCTGTTCTGATGAGGGGGGCCTGGCCTCCCAGGCTCGATCCCAGTTGGAAAGCCTTTTATCGCTCGGTCAGTACTTGGTGGTGTTTGCTTCCCATGCAATCTTAGAAAGAGAGTGTAGCAGGGTGTTTAGACAGCCCATCATGGAAGCATCCTGTCCACCCCAGCCATCCTTCAGGACAGTAGTATGCAGGGCTGGAGCTCCCGCCCCCATGTTGATCCTCTTTGCTGAATGTGCACAAGCTACCTCAGATTCAAACTCAAAAAGGTAAAAGGAGTAAAAAGTGACAAAAATCAATCTAGAGATTTTTTAAACATTTGAGCCAGGGTCTCATCCCAGCCCACAATCTTGGCTCACCACAGCCCTGACCGCTAGGGCTCAGGCAATCCTTCTGTCTCAGCCTCCCAAGCAGCTGGGACTACAAGTGCACACCACCACACTCAGCTAATTTTCTGTTTGTTTGTTTTTTTTTGTACAGACGAGGCCCCACTAAGTTGCCCAGTCTATTCTGAACTCCTTAACACAAGCAATCCTCCAGCCTCAGCCTTCCAGAGTGCTGGGATTACAGGCACGAACCATCATGCCCAGCCCTTCTGGAGATCTGTAACCATCATGGGCAATCATTGCATCTACATGGATATGTAGTGTTTACTGTTACTGGCTGTGGTTCCCTCGTATACCTCAACAAGCTGGTTCTGAGAATGAGGCCACATCATCTTTGTACATCAGGAAACGCTCCACCCTCAAAAGAAGCTGTGAGCAAAACCACTTCTCACCGGCCAAACTGTCTCCTTGTGGGGCACCAGACTGTTACGTTCATGCTGGTCCAGCTTAGACACAGAGAAGCCCATTCTCAGCCTTCCCTTCTGCTCAGCTTTACTTCCTGGATGTTGACTTCGCTGGTATATCCGAACCAGTTTCTAAACCTTTTCTATGAGGTCTTTTTAATTTTCCCCAGTGAGAATTAATCTCTATATCCTCCATGTTCCCAGCCTCCATTTGCTCTGTTTTTGCATCTCTATCTCACATCATCTTTTCCAGAAGAGACACAGGGTCTTGGCCACAGGGTCAAAGCCTGAAATGACAGGATTCTGTAACCTCAGGAGCAGCGGCAGTGAGAGAAGAATAAGGAGCTACCGCGAAGGGACATTAACCACCTGACTGACTGCCATTTTTATAAAGTACATCATTGTTCAGACATATGGGCTTATCTTGCCAGAGACTCTGTAAGAGGCTGCCTCTCAGTGTAGCTTTTCTGGAGAGGAAAGAGGAAGAATATGAGAACACTGACCTTTTATCTTTCCCTTGCCAAATTCCTAACTAAGAAGCCTGAGAGGCTTTTTATTAGCTCATCCTGTATAGTGTGGTTTACTTTTCAACCTGACTCTGGCATCACATCACATAAGAGGTAAAGAAGGAAAATAAAGGTGATGCATGGCTCTATAAAGCTGCTTTTTGGCAAGGTTGGACACCTATTCTCTGTGAAGTTTGCCACCACCTAAAAAGATCCATCGATCGATCAAGAAACTTAACTCCCTTATTATTCCTCAAACTGCCCATTTCCAGTACTGCTTTTAAAATGTCTTAGACGGAAGGATTGCCAGAGCCCAGCAGGTCGACGCTGGGGTGGCCGTGAGCATGCCACTGCACTCCAGCCTGGGCGATGGAGTGAGACTCCAACTAAAAAAAAAATGCCTTAGCTAGCTCTCGCTAACTCACTACCAGTCAGGAAATCTTTGAATCTGCTTGGAGATACCCCACCATCCTGGACCAAACCAATGTCGATCCCTCCTACTGATTTATAGCTTTCTGTACCTTCTGTTTTCCTAGAATGTGTATAACCAAGCTACAATTCACCCATGGTGGGTACACGTTCTCAGGACCTCCTGGGGATGGGTGGTGCAGGCTTAAGTTCATTCACATTTAGCTCAGAATAAACCACCTTAAATATTTTACAGAGTCTGGCATCCTTCATCAATACTTACATTCTCTAATTCCATCTATCATTGGTGAAAAGTCCTCCGCATAAGGCAATATTTATCCCTACACTTTCAGGGTAGGCATGTGTAACTCTCAGAAGAACCCGGGAAAAGCTGAGACAGGTGGAAAGGTGTGAGGCCCTCACATGAGTCATGGGGCCACTGGGTTGGGTCCATGAAAGGTGGTTGGGAACCACACATGGTGACGCACTGTGGTCCATAGACCAAAGACCTCATGAGCGGGTCCCTTGATGTTCTGCTATGGTGTCCAGTGGACACAAGTACACAAGTTCCATCTCCTATGGCCTCTCATTAAGTGAGCATATTATAAATGTATTCCAGATGAAGAATTCCAGAATCTTCAAGTAGGAAGGGAACTTGAGTCTAATCTACAACCTGACCTGGGAGTTTCTCCTGTGGTGTCCTAGACACAGTCATCTAGACCAGAATTGGAGAGTGAAAATTCTCCCTAAGACCAACCATCTACTGCTTGGGCCTAGAATCATCAGAAAGCCTCTACTTACTAAGCCAACAGCTGTCTCCCTGCAGGCCTCAGTTGACCTGTACAGTTATTCAGTTATGGAGAACAAGGGTATTCTCTCTGCTGCCTGTCAGTCCTCTGTGTGTTTATGGAGTATACTTTTCTTTTTTAAGAAATTTATTTTAAAATCGTGGGGTACAGATAAGGGTTAGGTATACAAATATTCATTGTGAAGGTACCCTTGTTGATGAGGTGTGCCCCCCTCCCCAGGCAGATATTGACTACTGTTAATCCCAGTTCCCTGCCCCCACCCCCCATAGTTTCCCACCTGTCAATCCTTTTCTTATAGAATTACGGAGTATACTTTTCTATGCGAGAAATGTCTAGGCTTCAGAATGAATAGCCTACAACACCTAACACACACAATGCTGAGCAAAAGAATCCACATATAAGAAAGTATACGTGGTGTATGGTTCCATTTCTATCAAACACAAACACAGCCATGGCTACTGTATATGCAGAAGTCCTTGGTGGGGGTCAAAAAGAGAGATGGATCCATGAAACAGATGTCTGAGTGCCACCAATGCCCTGATCCCTGACCTGGGGCTAGCTATGCGGTTCTGCTGGTTTGTGAAGTTTAACAAATCACCCACCTAAGCTGTGTGCTCTTTCTGCATGCATATTTTACTCACTATTTTCTTTTAACATCATGTTGTCAAACATTACTTTGTTTGCTTTCTCTTTTTTTGTTTTTGTTTTCTTCTTCTTGTTTTTGTTCTCTTCTTTGTTTTGTGGGGGGGGTCTTTTTTTTAGTTTTTTATTTTGAACATGTGGGATACAATTCAGGGTTAGGTATACAAATGTTAATTATGCAGGTATGCTTATTGATGAGGTGTGTCCCCCTCCGCTGGCAATTTCCCACTATTGCAATCCCTTTCTTACAGTATTACGAAGTTGTTCAAGGTCTGCTTATGAATGAGAATATGTGATACTTGGTTCTTTGTTTCTGTGATGGATGCTTCAGTTATAGCCTCTAAGTCTGTCCAAGTTGCTGCAAAGTTCATAATTTTGTCCTTCTTTTTGGCTACATATATTCCATCACATATATGTACCACATTTTTTTTATCCAGTTCTCTTTAGATGGGCAGCACAGTTGGTTCCATGTTTTTGCTATTGTGAATAATACTATGATAAACATACTTGTGCAGGTATCTTTTGCATAGAGTCATTTAAGTTCCTCAAGATATATTCCCAGTAGGGGGATTGTGGGGTCGTATGGAAGGTCGATTTTCAGATCTTTTAGGAATCACCACACTGTTTTCCACAGAGGTTGTACTAGTTGTCACTCCCACCAACTGTGTAGAAGTGTTCCCTTTTAACTTCTGTTGTTTTTTGAGTTGCTGATGATGGCCATCCTCACGGGAGTTAGGTGGTATTTCAGTGTGGTTTTAATTTGCATTTTTTTGATGACTAGTGAGGCTGAGCATTATTTCATGTATCTGTTGGCTGCTCGTATGTCTTCTTTTGAGAAGTGCCTATTCATATTTTTTGCCCATTTTGTAATGGGGCTGTTTGGTTTTTTTTTTCTTTTCAGCACATCTGAGTTCATTGTAGATCCTAGATGTTAGGCCTTTGTCAGATATACAGTTGGCAAATATTATTTTCCCATTCTGTGGGTTGTCTCCCTGCTTTCTTGATGGTTTCTTTAGCTTTGCAGATGCTTTTCAGTCTGATGATGTCCCACTTGTCTATCTTATCTCTTCTTCTCTGGGCACATGGGGTTTTGATCAGGAATTGGTTGCCAATTCCAATTTCCATAAGGGTGTCTTCTACATTTTCTAAGATTCTTATAGTTTGAGGTTTTATGTTAAGGTCTTTGATTCATTTAGAGTTGGTTTTTGTGTGGAGGATAGGTAGGGGTCCTGTTTTAATCTTCTGCATGTGGTCAGCAAGTTTTCCCAGCACCATTTACTGAATAGATTCTCCTCTCCCCAGTGGTTGATGGTGGAGGCTTTGTTGAAGATGAATTGGTTGAGTAATTGAGGGTTTGCTTCCCTATTCTGTTCCATTGGTCTATATGCTTGTTCTTGTACAAGTACCAGACTGTTTTGATTATTGTAGCTTTATAATAAAGCTTAAAGTCTGGGAGCATGATGCCTCCCACTTTTTTGTTTTGTTTTGTTTTGTTTTTGTTGTTGTTGTTGTTTTTTGCTGAGGATTTTTTTTGGCAATTTGTGGTCATTTATGTTTCCATATGAATTCCTGTATTGTCGTTTCCAGGTCTGAGAAGAATACTGCTGGTAATTTAATGGGTATTGTGTTAAATCTGTAGATTGCCTTGGGTAAGATGGACATCTTAACAATGTTGATTCTTCCAATCCATGAGCATGGAATATTTTTCCATTTGTTTGTCATCTTTGATTTCTTTGAACAGTGTTTTGTTGTTTTGTCAAACATTACTTTTATGATATAGTGACCATTATCTTTTCATCTTCTGTATTGTCTGTCGTATGACATCTAGCTTACAATATGACCTCTTGGGTAGCACCAAGTACTGACAGCAATGTGGTCTCAGTCTCAAATGTTATATAGAACATTTTCCATAGAAATAGATACTAAGTCTCCATCGATGTCACCTTAAATGACTTTGTAAGTTTGACTATTTTTCAAAATAGCAGGCTTGTAACTTTTGACAACTTTTTTCCTTAAATTTTTCCATATAGTTATCAAGAAACTAAGCATATGGTGAAAACATTCACAAAGCACAGCAGGAAATTCTGTGACTGACATATAAATATTTCAGAACAATGTGAAATGAAACACTGGGTTTTTAGTGTTACAGTTCTATCTTACGATTTTCCATCTTAAACATTACCTTTCTACCTTGATTCTGCTTTAAAAACGACTTGATCAATCCTAATATATCCATGTGATGGGATTTTATTCAGGTACTATAATGGCATATAAAAAGTTTTCAATATAAAAAATATGCATGTTAATAAGCACCCTTGAGAAGCACAGAATTTTAGCACAGGACACAGACAAGTGAGCAGGCAATTACTCTCTTATGTGGCTGCAACTACAGAGGTATTCATTCTCGTGGGTCTTGGGACATCGTAAGAGGGCCTCTCACCTGGTCTCTGGGCAGGTTTGGAAAAGGGGCATCCAATGGAGTTAGGTAATGACTGGGTCAGGGAAAGTTGGCCTATGAGAGTTTGCTATCACACATGCAAATTTCTAAAGATAAGAGAGAGAGAACCTGGAAATGGTCAAATGCTTGTGGAAGAGCTAAGCAGAGAGGGAGGAGAAAAATGCTGGAAGAGTAAGCAAGAATTGGACCCTGGCAGCTATGGGGAACTGCAGAGGGTTTCTGAGAAAGAGTGGTTTGGCTTTTCAATAGAATGTGCAGGCTACAATCTTAGGAAGGGTGGGGGGTGGCTAGAGAGAGGCACCGAGGTCACCTAGGTTTTGCAGCATTTGCGGTGAGAGGCTGTATTGATGTGAATTGAGCTGCTAGTACTGAGGATGAAGAAGTGGCGAGTGTTGAATGGGAGATCACCTGTTGGCTCTGGTGTCACTATAGGTGGGCCGTGAGGATGGCGACAGCCCAGGGACAGCTCCTGGTTCCTGGCTTGTAGAAGTGGGCATGATTCATGATGCCCCAAGACAGAGATCACATGATGCTTGGGGCAGCTGCATGCTGTGCAATCTCACACCTGTGGGACACCTGCAGGGAGACTCACAGTGGGCAGCTGGGTCTTGGGATTGGAATCTCATGACAGGAAATGGGTGATGGTTACAGACTCAGACTCAGGAGTTATTGATATAATCCTGGATGATTTGATCTATGTAAGGAGAAGACTGTCATGCAATGATAGAAAGGGAGAAGCGAAGGCAGAAGCTGAACTTCTCATGAACCTAGAATTCATAGAATGAGCAGCAGAGGTGCCCACCCTGAAGGCTGAGCCCTGGAGGAAGGAGGACAATGAGACAAGTGTGGTCTGGAACAACAGAGCTTTTCATAGATGAGAGGTGATACCAGGGATGAGTGTGCAGGAGGGTTGGGGATAAGGTTGCCCCCAGGGTCCTTGCACTCTTGGCCTGCAATGGGAGGGGCAGCTCTGATGATCTCTGAAGTACTTTCAGGGTCACTGTTCCATTGTCATGGACAATAAGTCCTGGACTCTGTTTAGATGGCTGATCTTACTAATCTCCTTATCAGATGATTACTGTCTTGAATATGCTTTCTCCTTCTTTTGTAATATGGACAGGCTGAGAAATTTCAAAATCTTTAAGGTCTGCTTCCCTCTTGAGTAATAATTTGGTTTTCAAATCATTTCTTTTTTTCTCACATTTTACTATAAGCAGTTGAGAGAAAACCAGGTCACTTCTTGGACACTTTGCTTAATTATTTCCTGAGACAAATGCCCAATTTTGTCACTTGCAAGTCCTACCTTTCACAAATACTAGAACACAAGCATCATCCAACCTAGCTATTTACTACTTGATAGCAAGTATATTTCCCCCAGTCATCCAATAACACGTTTCTCATTTCCTTCTGAGGCCTCATCAGAATGGCCTTTACTGTTCATATTTTTACCAACATTTTGTTCATGATTACTTAAGCATTCTCTAAGACTGAGATTTTTTATGTAGTATTTCTCTTCCCCTCCTTCTGAGCCCTCATCAGAATCACCCTCAATGATCTGTTTGCTGCAATGTAGGTTTCTCCAGCAGGCACCTCAAATCTCTCAGCCTCTGTCCATTACCCAGTTCCAAAGCTGCTTCCACATCTGTAGGCATTTGTTACAGCACACCTCCACTTCTTTATACCAATGTCTGTCTTAGTCAGAATTCTCCAGAGAAACAGAAACAATAGTGGGGTGTGGGGGGAGAATTTTTTATGAAGGATTGGCTCATGCAATTATAGAGGCTGGAAAGTTTTACAATCTACTGTTTGCAGATTTGGGCGGCAGGCCCCGGAAAGCCTAGATGGTTCCAATCCAAGCTCAAAAGCCTAAGAACCAAGAGAGTCAATGATGTAAGTTTGCAGTCTGAGATTGAAAGCTCATAAACCAGGAGTGTTGCTGTCCAAGGTAGAGAAGACGCTTGTCCCAGAAGAGTGAACTTGCCCACCCACAGTGATGAATGCAAACTTCTTTACTCAGTCTACCGCTTTAAATGGTGATCCCTCACAGAAACACCCTTACAGATGCACTCAGAAATCATGTTTGTTGTTTGTTTGTTTTTTGTTCTTTGGCTATCTAGGGGTCCTTTACAGCAGTCAAGTTGACTTATGAAATTAAACATTAGCGAGTATGGTGGCTTATGCCGATAAACCCAGTACTTTGGGAGGTTGAGGTGGGAGGATTACTTGAGTCCCGGAGTCTGATGTCATAGTGAGCTATGATTACACCACTGCACTAAGCTTGGGCAACAAAGTGAGACCCTGTCTGTAAAAACAATTAAGAATAAACACCACAGAAAATGCCCCCAGCCCTGCCATTGGCCAGCTGAATGGCTTTGGGGACATTGTTCAAGCTCTCTGTGCATAAGTGCTCTCACCTAGAAAGGGTTGACATGGTAGAATCACCTCGTGTGGTTTGTCATGAAATGGGCTTGGGGGAAAACTAGAGCTGCATTCCTTGGTATAGCCTGGTAGGCGCAGACCTCGGCTGCATAAATCCTTCATTTTTTTTTTTGAGAAAGCAGGAGTTTATTAAGAATATAGAAATCTCCCTCAGCAGGAGGGGACCTGAAAGAGGGTTGCCCCATCCTCCATTCTTTTGACATCTTACAAAACCACATTTGTGCCAGAGGATATCTGGAGGCACCAGGACACCATGCACCAACTGGGGAACTATACACCTATCACTCTCTGTCTTATGGGACAAGGTGTCCATCCAACAGGAGGTTGACTATGGGTACAACACTTCCTACTATGGGGAGGAGTCAAAGCACTACCTCTGTCCTTGCCTGACAATCCAAAGAAAGCTTCCCAGGCCATTCTTGCTTCCATATGGCAGTTATGGAATGAAATAAGAAAAAGTCACTGAGTCATTTAGCGTGTCCATTGGGTAAAATAATTTCTTATTATCTACCTTAGTTATTATTTTAGCACATTCACAGACTTTATTCCAATTTTGATTACATGAAGAATTCAGTAATTTAATGTCCATTTTTTCAGAGGAAAAGACGGAGGTTCCAAGAAGCCATGTTTTCCCAAGCTCCAGCTAAGCTGGTGTTTCAATATGGTGACTGACACTTGGTATGCTCAACAAATAACAACTGAACTGAGCTGGCAACTAAGCCATCCAGCCAGTACTAGTAGCAAAATAGGCAGAGAAACCCTGACTTTCTGACTCCAAGTTGAGTACTTGTCTGTCTTGCCACAATTGTTTCACCCCACAAGCCATGTCTCCCTTACTCTACTCTTCCGATTTCTCCACAGACTTCAGAATAGCCCTTGAAGTCCATCTCCATTGTTCTCTTGATCACTGAGATGTGAAAAAATGGGTGTGTATAGTGTTTCTCAAACAAAGCTACAATGTGTTCTTACAGAAAATCTCACTGACATTCTGTGGCATCCTACTGAGAAATGCTAGAAGAACATCAACATCATTGGCTCACGCTTTTCCACAGACTCATTCCTCTGGTTTGTTCTGCTTGGGCTTATGGTGATCCATCCCCTTCTTTTTAACTAGCCAAGAAAAGCATCAGGTGCTCTCCCCTGCAGCCCATTTAGTGTGGAGAATTTCTCTTTTATAGCATGTGCTCCTCTGTGGTCCCACTGCCAGCTGCCTTCTGCTTTTTATGTCTGTTGCCTGCACTCCTAGCTTTTAAATTGTTAGTGGGCCTTAACCTTAGGCACTGAGTCACAGCTGGTTAGTCTTCAAATCACTAGTCAGTGTCTCATGAACCTAATTCCCTATTTGCTAAATAGGAAGCTCCTGGATTGTTCTTCTCTGGAGGAGTCATGACTCAATGTGTTGCTGTAACCCTGAAAAAAAATCCTCAATAGCATTTAACTATCTTAAAAGGGCAAATAGAAAAAGCAGGATGGTAATTTCAAGATATAGAAATATTCCTTTCCAATGCTCCTGAACTTTAAGAAATAGTTTTTCCCTGAAATTGAGAAACTGGATTAAGTGCAAGGTGAACTTGCCCTTGTAAAGTTATGAGCTTGTCTTCTGATTACATCTTATTTAAGTGATAAAACTTTTTCTAGAAAGAGCTACCTACATAGGTTGGAAATCACATATGGGTGACACATCTGCTTCCATAATACTATCTTTTATTGGCATTTTTTTCAAAAAAGTATTCTTGAATTCTATCACTCTGTCAAATCCAATACCATACACACATTGAAGTGTAAAATGAAAAAGAGATTTGTTTCTTTGGTGTGTCAAAAATCAAAATTAAAGAGCCCTTGTATTCTGTAACCAAACAATAGAAGTGGGATATTCTGCCTAAAGCAAGGAGATAGAGGAATTCTGGAATAACAGTGAAAGAAATAATAATATAATTGTGATGAACAGATGTTTCAAGTTCAGACCAATAAATACCTCAAGTTAGAGATTTTAGAAGTCATCTTTAAGATAATTTTTGTGTGTGTGTCGAGGTCTTACTCTGTTGCCCAGACAGTACAATGGCACGATCAAGGCATACAGCAGCCTCAAACTTCTGGGTTCATGTGATCCTCCTGCCTCGACCTCCTGAGTAGCTACAGGCATGCCCCATTACACCCGGATAATTTTTAGTGTTTTGTGGAAACGAGGTCTCACTATCCTGTCTAGTCTCAAACTCAAGCAATCCTCCCACCTTGGCCTCCCAAAGAGCTGGGATTATAGATAGGCGCCACTGCACTTGGCTTCAGGTGATTTAGACATCTGTGTGTAGGTGTAAGTGTGTGTATATGTGTGTACTTCAATTATAGTGAGTGAAATTTAATCAGAGAAATTAATGAAGAGTTTGAACTAGTGAATGTTTCTTTAAAAAAATATAAATGACATTGGCTGATATTTTAACAAGGAGCTTTAATTTATTATTTTAACTAGCATCTATCAGTTGTTGACAAGCCACTGGATAATTTGAATATGCTTGAGGGAACCTGGAAAGAAATTGCTAGCTTAGGACTGCAAATTTATTTGCACAGTTATTTTGCTAGCAATGTCTTTCTTCCCTGACAGTACCTAGATTAATCCTGTTGAATAATCAAAAATTATAAATTAGCAGACAGTGGTCAAAACATTACTGCATTTGTACATTAAGATAAACTTTGGGGAGGGATGGGGAGGTGGGCAAAAAGAAAAGATAAACTTTTATCATATAAACACATTTGATTTTTCTCAAAATAATCAACCTATTTTTGTGTATGTGTGAGAGCGAGAGAGAGTGAGAGAGAGAGGGTGTGTGTGTGTGTGTGTGTGTGTGTGTGTGTGTGTGTGTGTGTATGTGTGTCTAAGAGTCTAAATGTCTCTGGGCATCATAGAAATTCAATACAAATACAAAAGAAAGTGAGTGAAGAGAAAGCAACAGCTACCCACACACACTGCCAATGCCTATATTCTTAAACCTCCTCCTACTTTATATCATTTTCTAACTTTCTGGTTCATGTCAAAATGTTCCTTTTTAATACATGTTTATCAGAATTCTAACATTATTCCTTGTAGGAATACAAGTGTTTACTAATTTTTTTTAAACAAAGAAAGTCATGCTGAATACATTTCTCTCTCAAGGTTAGCATGACATTGTTTTACTGCAGGCATTGGTTATTTCAGATGCCGTGAGCTCTGTGTCATGACAGAGTTACTAAGGGAACAATACATGGTTCAGCACACCCAGGTAATAGTCTAAGTGTCAGGTAGTAACTTGCATTCTAGAAATTTGCACATTTATTATTAAGAATGTTAAAAGGAGCAGTGGAAGATGAAAATTGGTGGAAAAGGAGATGGTGCCAGGTTTGCTCTCTTTAGAGAACTTTTAAAATTCACCACAGGTTACTCCTCTCTCTGGTGCACACATCACGGAATATCAGCCTCTGGAGACTTGTTTTTAGAGAATTGTCTCGTTTTGCTGAATAGGTATGCCCTTAACTGTCTGGAGGTATGACAAATACATGACTTTGATGCCATGCATGCATTAGGTGAGGTTGACATTGAAAGTAAACTTGAGGTAACTTTTTAATACAAGGAGTAATCCAACCCAAGTTGATGTTTTTAACAGTTTAGATATTCAGAGACAACAGATTTTCTTAAAGCAAGACTCTTATAATTGTGCTATTTCTTGAGTAGTCTCTGATAAGTCCTTCATGAGTATACACGATGTAGCTAACAAGATCCTGCTGGGCAACAATGGAGTGAGTGCTGTGCACCTGTCTATGTCTCCTTTGGATCCAATCTCCGAGGTTCAGAACTCTTGAGGAATTCCAACTGTCAGATGCAGACCATATGTACTCAGTGCCACACAGTGGACTAAAGGGCTTTCCGAAGTTTTGCCTAATCCTCCCAACATTCTGTGAGCAGGTGTTGCTCTACCCACAGTCTAGCTGAGGAAAGTTGAACTCAGAGAACACGAAGAGGCACAGCGAATTTGTGGACATCAGGAACACCTGTGTGGCTGGGCCCAGTGAATGAAGGGAAACAGGTGGGAGATGACGTTAGTGAGGTAAGCAGGAGCCACAGGAAGGAGTCTGGATGTCATTCTGCATGATTATTTTCATACTTGAAAGCAGAAACGCATGTCAAGGCATTAACATTTTATTCGGTCAAACATTGTCTAGATGAACCAACATCTTTACCCAGTTTTATTGTTCACTGCTGCTTCCAACATCCAATTTCTTCATTCTGAATTTGATTTCCTTGCCACTGATTTCTTTTAATGACTGGAAGCCGCTCCATGAGATTGTGTTAGTGATCATTTCTCTGTGTCTGGACTTTTCTGATTCTTAAATTGTCAGTTACATGCCTTCAGCCTTTGAAGAAAACCGCTTTGGTGACTGAAGGACACCACGATGTCAGTTGCGTTGTCACTGCCTTGTGAGTCTCCTCTCCTTTCTCTGTTTGCCTTCAAGGCTTTTCTTCTGCTCCTGGAGGTTGAGGCCTTGCATAGCAATATGTTTATGTGTGTAGGTTATTTATCTATTCTGCTGGCATTTTGGGAGCGTTCCTCAACATGTCTCTATTCAGATCTGAGAAGTTCTTTGTCACTCCTCCTTGGAAAATGGGCTCTGTCCCCAAATTCTACTAGAAATGTGTTAAAACTTCTTCTATTAAGCAGCATTCTGTTCTACATGTTATTCCCACTAATAATATAAAGGTCATACATTCTCTTGCAAGTCTTTTTCAGGGTTACACTCAAAAATTTAACATATATTTGAGTTTTTTTTTTAAATGTAAGTTAATCGTGATCTGTGTATTCCTCAAGAGCAAAGGCTGTCACTTAGATGGATGTACTTTCACCTTATGCAACACTGTTGCCTGATTTCTCAGTTCCTCGTTTTCTTCATGGCGCACAAGCAATCACAGGTAATAATTACTATTTTTATTGCTTCAGATAGTTGAGACTTATTTAGATTTATTAACTATTCTTTTTGCAGTTAATTCTGGCTTCAGTTTTCTTTTATTCTAAAGTCACGTTCTCTTTTTTCTTTTACAGAAACTTAGTTAATAGTGTGAAATTCCAGCCGGGCTTGGTGGCTCAGCCTGCAATCCCGCGCCTTTGGGAGGCTGAGGTGAGTGGATTGCCTGAGCCCACGGGTTCGAGACCCGCCTGAGCAGTGAGACCTCATCTCTACAATAAATCAAAAAATCAGCCAGGCCTGGTAGCACATGCCTATAATTCCGGCTACTCGGAAGGCTGAGGCGGAAGGATCGCCGGAGCCCAGCAGGTTGAGGCTGCGGTGGCCGGGAGCGGCCGCTGCACTCCAGTCTGGGCGACAGAGTGAGACTCCAGCTTAAAAAAAAAAAAAAATAGTGTGAAATTCCTCAATTTTCTTCTGAAAATAACATTATGTATGTAAGAGTTTAACTGGGCATAGAACTCTATGAAAAGTTTGTTTTCCCTCAGTACTTTGAGAATTATTTTGCTGCCACAAGACTTTTATTGTTAATATTAATAAGTCTCATGTCAGGCAGATTTTCACTCTATAAGTAAAACTTTTTTTCTATGAGTCAAATTCAAGATCTTTTTTTAAAGTTTGTGGTTTTCCTATGATAGTCTAAATATGTATATTTTTTATTTATACAGTTGGATTTATTGAAACTTCCACTTAAAAGAATTTATATTTTCCCTTAATTCTAACAAAAATTCTAGCCATGATATTTTGACTAGTTCTTTTCTCCCATTCTTTCTATTTTCCCTTCTGGAATTTTGATTACATTTTATGTTGTTGAGCAATCAGTTTACCCTTCATTCTGTTAAGCATACGTACACACACACACATATACATACACACATACATACACACATATGCACATATATGTTCTATGTTTCTATTTATTTAAAAACAGTTATTCATTGCTCATGTCTCTAAAGCATTTCATGAGTAGCATTTCATTTAGTCCTTAAAATAACCCTTGATGTAATACTGAGTAAATCCTTAGGATGCTCAGTCTTACCATTCTCTACCTCTCTCTCTGCTTTGTATAACCTCTTCATCCCCTCATTCACTCAACCTTCCACTTCAGTATGTTAGTAATTTTTCATCTCTGCCTGGCATCGTAGTTGCATCCTGTGCTTTTCTTGCATGTTGAGTCCTTGTTTTCATGCTTTCAATTATTTTAAATGTTCTCTCATCATTTCCCCCAGAGGTTTTATCATCTGAAGTCTTGGACACCTTACCCTGATTGGTTTGTGTCTCTTCGTCCTTGCCCTAGCAGATTGTCTCCCTCATGTGTTGGATTGTCAAGTCATCTTAAGTGGGCGTTATATCTGGTGACCTTGGGTAGACTGGGCCTCAGGTGAGTCCCTGAAGTGTGGTCTGTGTTTCTCTTGTGGTTGCCAAAGAGTTATTCTGTTGTGTGGCATGTTGATGCCAATTCATCACCTTTGGGTGTAGGTGACATGCATGCATCCCACCTGGTTGGCAGGCCCGTGTGATAGGCTCTCTGGAAGCAATTTTTTCCTTCTAAGACCCAGGACTAGGCAAGAAAACTAACCTGTTTGCTTTCTAAACTGATCTGCATTTTTCTTCTCTACCTTTTCACTGAATTTGTAGTCCTGTGAGGATCATGATTTAGTACCCTTGTATAGCCCCATGGCTTTGTTTACACTGCTTGATCGTCCCCACTCCTGGCCTTACCATCCCATCTCCTGTGTCTGACTGCAAGTTACAGTAATGGTCACTCCCTGCACCCTTTTGTCCAAGGCTTTCCCAGATTTTGGCATTACTGGACATTTCTCTGGTTTTCCTGATACATGTTCCATACATTTAAAAGTATATCTACCATAATATACACAGAGTCCCTATCTATTTCTTAGACAATTTGCAGGCAGTACAGCATAATGCTAAATAATAACAATGTGAACTCTTACATCTCCTGTCTTGGTTCAAATCCCAATCCCACTACTTAGAAGATGTATGAACTCTGGACAGTTGTATAACTTCTCCCTGCTTCAATTATATCATTTGTAAACTGGAAATGTCACTGTTGCTTGTCTCATAGGGTAAGTAAGAAAGAAGTAAGTTAACATTTGCAAATTGTTTAGAGTCATTTTCAGACTCTGTGTAAGTGGTAGCCATGGTTATAACTGTTAGATGTCCAGGTTTTCATAAGGTTGGATTTCCAGAAATACATGTCCCTTTCTATGTAATTTTAATAAGTATGCTTTCAACTGTGCTTTCTAAAAATCAGTTCAACTCTGTTTAAGAAAAGTTTCACTTGACACTCATGGCTATATACATACATTGTCTTGTTGTAATGTGTAATTTCCACACAAGACTTGCATAGACCCATGGCTTTGATTACACAGACTGGTCATTCCCATGTCTGGTTGATATTATGATCTCTATCTAGAAAATAAGAAAAGTAGAGAAGTAGGTAACTCTCAGACCCTTGGCGCTGATTGAGGCAAATTCCAATCAGGCCAATTCCAAAGTCCTTGCTCTCCCATTTATTTTGCGAACAGACATTCTTATCTTTAGCATCTGTGGTTGTCTCTGCTAATGACGCATTTTTGTACCTTAAAACACTAGGCACACTAGCTCCCAATACCCTCTTATCCGTGTGCCTGAATTGTATGTTAAAGGACAAGAAGAGGCGCTATGCAGATGCTGAAACTGAAGATCTAAACTTCCTACAGAATGTTGATCATTATGTGCCCTGGGCGGGCAGACGAAATACATTATGGTTCTAGAGTTATCATCATAACTGAGAAAAAAAATCTAAGCAGGCGTCAGAATCACCCAACACTTTGACTGCACTCAGGTTTTTCTTGCCTTACCAGAGCTGAATACAATGAAATATGAATATATATATATATATTTTTTTTTTTGAGTTGGAGTCTCACTCCATCGCCTAGACTTGAGTGCTGTGGCCGCTCCCAGCCACCGCAGCCTCGACCTGCTGGGCGCCGGCGATCCTTCCACCTCAGTCTTCCAAGTAGCTGGAACTATAGGCGCACGCGACCATGCCCAGCTAATTTTTTATTTATTGTAGAGATGAGGTCTCACCAAGTTGCCCAGGCAGGTTTCGAACCCGCGGCCTCAGGCAATCCACTCACCTCAGCGTCCCAAAGTGCAGGATTACAGGCTCAGCCACCAATAGCATCAGCAAAGCCCCATCAAAGATCTCTCACCTGCTCCACTTCTCAACTGAGTACACCTTGAAGAGAATAGTGAAGATATATCTACCATAATATACCCAGAAAGCTAGCAAAAACATGATGCTTGGCGCCCTTCTGAAGTTCTTTCTTCCCAATCTGAAAATAAATTCCAAAGAGGTTGCTCTAGTTTGCATTCCCACCAGCCGTGTAGAAGCCTTTCTTTTTCTTCACATCCTCGCCAGTATCTGTTGTTGTTTGTTTTATTAATGATGACCATTCTTACTGGAGTTAGGTGGTATTTCAATGTGGTTTTGATTTGCATTTCTCTGATGATGAGTGAGACTGAGCACTTTTTCATGTGTCTGTTGCCTGCCCATATATCTTCTTCTGAGAAGTGTCTATTCATGTCTTTTGCCCACTTTTTAAAGGGGTTGTTTGGTTTTTTTTCCTTTCGGTACGTTTGAGTTCCTCATGGAACCAACCATGTTGCCCATCGAAGCTGGACCGGATAAAGAAAATGTAGTACATATACACACTGGAATATTATGCAGCCATAAAGAAGGACAAATATATGGACTTCGCAGCAACTTGGATGGATTTAGAGTTGATCATACTCAGTGATCTATCACAGAAACAAAGAACAGAATACCATATGTTCTCACTCATAAGCAAACCTTGAACAATTATAAGACTATAAGAAAATGTTTGACAGTAATGGGAAACTATCAGAGATGGGGATGGGATTGGTAGTTGAGGGAAACTGCTAGGGGAAGGAGGGGCATATCTCATCAACAAGGGTAACTGCATAATCAACGTTTGTATACCTAACCCTGAATTGTACCCCATATCTTTATAATTTGAAAAAAAAAAGAAATTCATGGCCGTTGGACCTGGAACATATGGTTTTCTGCAGAAAGCACCCTTTGGAACGGCGACAGAACCTCTGGGCTACTGCGTCTGGCATGTCAAGTGCCCTGAGAGAACCAAGCCCTGAGCATTGTTCCACCTCCCTCAGCTGTCCTGGGTAGAATTGCTTCATTTTAGAAGAGCTGACCAAAATTTTTCACAAACATCTTAAAGTGAACTTTTGGAATTCAATCTGCTAGACAGAACTGGTTGTATTAATATTTATTTTGTTCCAATATTTTCCTTTGAACTCTTTCTCTCTCCTAGGAGGGAATTACAATTCCATTCAGTTTTGTTTGCAGGAGCGTAAAGAGGCATTAAAAATTAATCGCAGGATTGAAAAAGACCTTTCCATCTGAATTTCTTCCTCTCATTATTCCCAAAGTGTTCTGGAGGCTTCTATATCTGGCGCTGTTCTCTGTCTTCGGCCGCTGACAGGTTTCAGCCAGATCGGATGGACTCCTCCAAGGAGAGGATTCAGGTTGGGGTTGGCTGGTGAGGTGTGAAGCTGTCCTGCAGGAGAGGCAGGGTGGCGAGGAAACAGATGGGAAGCTGCCTGGGGCTGCGGCACTGGAGACCATGGGTGGGCATATCCCCTAAGGGTTTTGTATTTTGTTCTTCGTGCTTTCCTTAGTGAAAACTCTCTGATTTCATCATAGCATTGCCCCACAAATATCCCTCACTCCAGTGTCTTCCCCAGACCTAAACACAACTGTCCCAACTCTCCTTGTCCTTCAAAGCTTTTTGTCCTTGTCACACGCACTCTGCTATCTTATTCTACTTTGTAGGAAATATTTTTTCATCCTATATAACATGTTCTTAGAAATACTTGGTTCATTCATTTACACACACACACACACACAAACACACACACACAATAATATATGTAGTGATTCTTCTTCCATATTTTAACAAATTCAGAATAGGTTGTTATGGTGATCTTCAGTAAAGGAGATACAAAAAAAGAGATTTTTTTGTGCATTCTTGGCACAGTCCTGATGATATGAGTTTCCTGCTAGACTTGAACTCATAGGGGAAGCACTGATTCTTAGACCCTAGTGAATTGATTGGATCCAGCACTAATAAGCAGCAAAAACAAAGACCTCAATCCATATACAGCCAGTACCTGGGTTCCCTTTGGGGGAAATCAAGAAGGAAAATGGAGCAGAGAGCACAAAGCCACGTAGTACCAATATTAATATTGTGAGCCAGAGATATCTGTGTTTCCTTTCTGGTTGTTTAAATATGCTGTCTAGACACATTAGGCTCTAATCTCATTTCGCTGCTCTGCAGTATTGCAAGCTGTGGCTCTTGCTGAGAAGCTGTCTGCCATTCTCTCTGTTCTGAATAGAGACTGAATAAGACACATGGAAAGTGATGTGAAACGTTGGGCCCTGCCACAAAGATGTTGCATGGAAAATTCTAGAAACGGGTATGTAAGGATTTGCATGGGGGTGGAGGACAATTAGCTAGTGGAAATATAAAGAAAGTGTTTGGCCACTTTTCCCTCTCTCCATTGCTTTTGCTCCTTCACAGCAGACAGCAGGCTGCTGTGGGCAGGGGGAGGGACAGGTGGTCTGTCCCAGCTTCTGATATGTCGATCTCTCTTGTGCCACCCTGGCTTCCTTCTGCTGTCCTGCCATCTCTCGTTAAAGGAATTTCAGTTGCTTCAAAATGAAGGGCAACAAAGGCCATGCTGATTGATGCATGACATAACCTGTGCCCAGTACCTCTGAAGTCCTGAGGTTCATCCTGGAGGGAAAAGTTAGAAATGCAAGGCCCTGTATCCATCATCCCAGCCTCTCAAAAGTGAAGCTTTGGGAATATATTCTCATGGGAAAACAGTTTCATGATTAGAACTTGTGTGAATCTGTAACCTGTCATTTTTTTCTTTACTTAAAAATGTAATTCAATAGCACATTAAAATTTACCTGGAAACATCACATTTATGAATCAGCCTGCATTCCAAAGAACTAGGTGGTTTTGAACTCACCAGTTATCTGTGCTTTCCACAGTCTTCCCGAGTTGAGTTTGGGAGGAAGAAAGGGGGGTAAAGACATGAAAAAGAAATATGACTGTCTCTCTATAACATCCTTCTAGAGAAAACAACTAGGAGCGTACAGGGGTGCCCCATGGCTGTTTCGATCTCACTGCAGAAGCTCAGTCCCGGTCTGTTACCTCAGTCCCAGCCTATGTGACCTGTCCCACTCTGTTACCTCAGTCCCAGTCTAGGTGCTCAGTCCCAGCTGTGACCTGACAGGGCTTCTCTCCTAGGAATGTGCTTGACCTGGAATTGGCCTCAGCCCTCACCCTAGCTCCATAGGCATGAAGTCCTTGGCATCACACTGTCCTGTGTCCTTCAGGGATAAACCATGATGCACTTCAGAGTCCCCTTGAAAGACCACTCTCGACAAAAAGATAATGGGGTCATCCTGGGCTTTCATTTTTAGATGGAATTGAAATACAGCAAAATAAAAACATCATGCCAGAACTCCTAAAATTGCAAATATAATCTAGTTTGGAGTACCTTGGAAAATGACTCTAATTTTTTTCTTATTATATAATTTATTTCTTATAGTCCAAGGAGACAAAAGATATACATATTTGCAAAAGGAATTCAAATTCTATATATGAAGAAAAAGTAGAGGTCATATTATCGCTCTGAACTGTCTGTAGATGTAATCGTTTCATTGGACGATTTTTATCACAGTTTGTGATAAAATATCCTCCCTGTCTCTGCAGCCAGCCAGGGTGGCCATAAGTCATCTGTGCTGGCCCCATCTCACTGCACTCCCAACAGAGAAGTCAAGAGAGGCAGCCCGTTATTGGCAGGGTAGCTTCCAAAACCAAGCCCAGACCTCCTAACAATGTGTGTGAAGGGTCTGACCATTCTCATTTCTGACTCAGATGGCGGAAATGTGCTATAATCTTTATCCATGACACGCTGCCATCCACACTGTTGCTGAAGCAGCAGTCAGAGCAGGTCCTGGACACAGCTGTGCACAGCCACCCACCCGAGCAGGCTGCTACTCGGGATGTGGGTTCCATCGTCCTTCCTGATGGATTTTTCACTGTAGAGGCTGGATTCCACTCTGAAAATAAGACCTGTTGGAAAATCCATGAATTGTTTCTTTGGGCATCATTTCCAGAGCCCGTGTTCGTGCTGAGTGCCCTGTGGTCTTGGATTTACAAAGACACAGACCCGACCCTGAAGGCCCATGGAATCTGGTAGGAGAGGGGGAGAGCAGGTGGAAAAGTGATGATCAGATGAGGCAGGTGCCTTCTGGAGGCAAGATGGAAACCAGGAAGGTAGGGTCTCCTGTGGCCTGAAGGTCTAACACAGCAGGAGAGGCTTCAAGTGCCCAGGCAGGGATGTATATGTTCGGATAGGGAAGGGCATTCTCAAATATTCTAAGGGATTCCAGCTTTATCCTACCCTCTGTAGGCCTAGGGCAAAAGCTCACAGCAGGTCGTCTGGGCAAGGGCCCAAAACCAGGTGAGGAGACCCAGCAGTGCTTGAAGTAAGAAAGGGAAGACAGCCCAGAGCAAGGGCATCAGGCCGAGGACTGGCTCAGTCCGGAGAGGGACCACAGAATCTGGTGAACACAGACAAGCATGGGGCGCCATGCCAGTGATCACGTGACCTGGAGTCTTCTGGTTTGCCAACAACTGAATGTCATGGACCTTCAGTTTGTGTTCCCCCAAATTCATATGGTAAAGTATGAACCCCCAATGTGATGGCATTTGGAGGTATGGGAGGATAATTAAATTTAGATGAGGTCATGAGTGTGGGCCTCCCATGATGGAATTAGTGCTCTTGTCAGAAGAGGAGGAGACATCAGAGCAAGCTTTCTCTCCACCACATGAGGACACACCAAGAAAGTGGCCTCGGCAAGCCAGGAAGCAGCCCCTCACTGGGAGCCCAATTTGCAGGTGCCCGGATCGTGGACTTCCAACCTTCAGAACTGTGAGAGATTAATGGCTAGTGCACAAGCTACTCGGTCCATGGTTTTTGCTCCAACAGTCTAAGAGCAGTCCCTGCTGATCAGGACACAGACTTCACGAAGACAGGGTAGGAGCAGGCTGCCGGGGAAGGAAGGGTTGTTGCGACATCTCCCATTTGATCTGTTTGGAAACCCTCAGGTAGACTTGCCAAGTTGGCAGATGAATACGAAGCTTCCTGCTGGGGAGGAAGACTGAAGTTAGAGAAGCATTTTCCATCATAGCTGCCTTCTACGCGCCACTCGTTGCCCTTGGAGATGTGCACATGTCACCTCATCCATTTACCATGGGAACCGGCAGGTAGCTATTGCTTACACTACTTCACAGATAAGAAGAGACGGGCCCAAGGCCAGGAACCCAGACACATCTGATTTCAGAGCAGTGGAGGGAAGGTCCACTCTAAGACGCAGCATCTTACCTGTCCATTGGCCACGTGGCCACTAGGAAACCACTGTTGTACTTGATACCCCGATTTTGGGCTGGCAGAGCTGCCATGACTCTTGTCAACCTGCAGTCTCCTCCATCCCTTCAAGCACCTGTCCCTCCAAGTTCACTCCCTGGGAAACAGGATTTGTGAGGTGTGAAAGTTCTTAACCCTGGGATCTGACGGGACTTGATCCTTCTGAGGAAGCAGACGGTGCATTTAACTGGCAGCAAGTGAGGACCGAGAAGGGTTCCAAGGTCCATGGGGCACTTGGATGGCTGAAGCATCACCCAAGTCTGTGGTAAAGACATGTGCAGGACGTTACACTGTCTGATTAAGAAGAGATCATGACTGTTTATCAATGTGCTCAGGGTCCCACACATGACAAGTTGGATTTATAAGTAGACATCCTCCCCACACACACACACTTCAGGGTGGACAGAATGTGCTAGAAGCCACTGAATCTCCTTTATAGGAGCTTCTCTTCCCAGGTACCCAGCCTCCCTGCTGTGGCTTCTAAGGCGAAAGTATAACTTCTCAGGCGAAAGCATCCTGAAGATGTAGCAGAAGATATCCTCTATGTCTCTTCTAGACTATTTATGTTTACTGGGGTTGGTATAAGAAAAAGAGGAAGAAATAGCCTTTCATACAATCAAATCATACGCGGTTCTCTCTTGAACTCTCGTGCCTGCTGCTAGCTTGGATGACCTCATCCTGTTCATTTTCTGACTCAATTGTGGGGGTGCCCTAAAAAATACACCTCCAGGCTGGGCATTGTTTCTCACGCCTGTTATCCCAGCACTTTGGGAGGCAGAGGAGAGAAGATTGCCTGAGACCAGGGATTCAAGACAAGCCTGGGCAATCTGATGAGATCTTGTCTCTTAAAAAAAAAAATAGCTGGGCATGGTGGTGTGTGCCTGTGGTTCCAGCTGCTTAGAAGCCCAGCAAGTCAAGGGTGCTGTGGCTGTGAGCATGCCACTGTACTGGGAAACAGAATGAGACTCTGACTCAAAAAACAAAACAAAACAAAACAAAACAAAAAAACAACAACAACATAACAGACTCTTAGGCCTCTACCTGCTCAGAGAAATGTCCAGGCCATGGTTGGAGGGAACAGAGGCAGCTTTGACCTCCCCTGGGAGGCCTCCTGGTATTCAGAGTCAGCCCCTCAAGGAAACAGGATGTGACCATTCCTCGAAGTCTGCGAGGACCGTCAAAGCCAATGCCCACATCAGTCTCCACAGCTCATTTCCAGATATTTTCCTTCCCGCTTCAGGCTCTGTGTGTTCCTTCAGCCCCTCTGCCCAAGTTTCAGCTGCTGTGAGGCTGTGAATCCAAAGTGGAGTGTGAATAAAGGGGTGTGATTATGAGAGTGTGAAAAGCACATCCATATTTATAAACGGAAAGACGCGAGGTCCTGGGACGACTTCAGAGCTGTGTAGCCTGCGCTTTGGAAGGAAACAGAAAGAGACTGATCCGCTCAGCCGGGCTGTGGCAGGGTCTGGTGGCCCAGGCATCCCGGCTACCTGGGCCATGCTTCTGGGGCTTCAGAGAAGAGAAAGCTGCCCCCCAGGACCCACATCCTCCTCACTGGGGCCTGGGCCTCTAAACTTCTTCTGGCTCTCTGGACTGGGCTTTGATGCAAGGTGTGAAAGGGATCTGCTGGGGGCAGTAGGGAGGGGTGAGGGTGATCTACCAATAAAAGACCCTGCGTACTCTGTAAGGGTGATTTTTAAAATCAGATCCTGCAAGGAGGCCCAGGTTTGTATCTGCCACCCCGATCATGTGTTGCTGCTTTTTGAAAGTGGTCCTAAAAGCAAATAAAGCTGGCATACCCGGCTCAAACAAAGCCTCTCATCTCCCCAGCCCCACACTCCTTCCCCTCCCCTGCACCCACTCCCTCTTGTTGCCTAGGCCACTGCAAGGTGAAAACAAATTCTGAAACCTCCCCTGGCTCCATGTCAATATCTTTACATTTAATACAAGTAGTACATTCATTAGAAGAGATTTAGAAGTGATTTATTATGCTCTAAAACTGTGGGGAGATAATTCCTCTAAGATACCTGTGTTTTCAATTTCCATATTTTATTGAAAGTCAAACTGATCTGCAAATAAAAGCAATCTAAATTTAAAACTTTGCTATTTATGTATAAAAAGACTACATGTCTCCCTTATCCCTGAATTTACCAATTTTCTAAAGTGTCACAAATCTTTTTTCATGGTTAGTGTATTTACTTACAATTCTGAGGTTCTTAGAAATCAAAATGAGGCCTAATGCGCCTTTAATGAATCTGTGAAACTTGATGTTAAGGTACAATTTTAACATATTCTGATTCTCCAAGTTTATTTATCAATAATCAGGTTCTGTAACCCCATAGTAACTGTCTCGAAAAAAAAATCTACGTCCTCATTTTCTGTTTGTAGAAGTAAGCCATGTTTACTATAGAAACGTTGGAAGGGGAGAGAAGAAGAAAATAAAAATCACATTTCCTAATCTCATCACTTGAAATTAATCTCTATTAGACCTGAGAGAAAAACATAAAACCGTTTCTATTATAAAAGGCAGAAGGTCAATTCCCTGCAGATTCACTGTACCCAACCAAGTGTGAACCCAGTAGTCAAAGATCTGGAACTTCATCAAGCCCAGAAAAGCAAGACAAACAGAACTTGGCTCCTCTAAGGACCAAAAATCAGGAAAACACCTGAATTGATTGTTAAAAAGAGGCTGCCACCTGTCTCAAATACAAGAAACCTGGAAAAACATCCCTCACAAAAGTTTTAACTCCCTGAAGAAATGCTATAAATCATTCAATCAAAGGGAGATTTTTCTTGTGAGGTTCAAGCTGGAAAGAGATAAAACAGCAAATCAAGAAGGAAGAAGTCAGGGCAGCCTTTGATGAGGTGACAACTGGCAGTGCCCGGCCATCCTCTCAAAGCAATCCAGAGTGAGGGCCTCCCTGCCACAGGCCCTGCAGTGAAGACACTTCATTAATCAGGAAAAAAATATTTCTCTTGTAGAGACAACTTTCAGACTCTCCATAAGTGAAAATAAGGAAAGACTGAGTTCCTGCTTAAGATAACAGGTACATTTGAATATTGAATATTTTCCTTCCAAATGTTATTCAGATTAATCAATGTTTATTCAGATTTTAAAATGGACATTTTGGACACTTTTCTTTGTATATTAGTTCTAGATGATGGTGAATGACTGATTGAGCAACCATCAATCAAATGACTGATTGATCTATATGTCAATCAATCATATAGATCAAATTTGGCATACAGACCAATTCATTGAAATTTAATTTGTGACCCAGCATAAAATATATCCTGATGGGAGTTCCATTATGACTTGAAAAGTATGTATATACTTATTTTGTTGGGTAGGGCGTCTTATAAATCTTAATTAAATCAAGTGAGTTGGTAGTGTCGTTCAAGTCTTCTGTACACTTGTAGGTTTCTTCCATTGGTTACAGATAGAGGCATACACAAACTCCTATAATGGCTGATATGTCTAGTTCTCTTTCAGTTCTGCTAGGGTTATTTTTCCCCTTCATATATTATGAGGATCTATTTTTAAGTGGGTAAATATTTATAAATATTACATTTTGACTTTGATGTGTATTTGCCAGATAGCTACAACTCAGAGCACTGAGTCCTATAAGGATGAATTTTTTGCAGACCAGGAAACTTGTATATTTAAGTGATTGAGGAGCTGGCAGGTACTGCTGTAATGGTAGGTACACACACAACACACACAAAAAAAAACACACAAAGACACACACTCACGAGCAAGAACTCTGTGCCAGGTATTTTGCCAGGTGCCCTACGTCAGACACAGCTTATTCTTGCGAGTTACAGTGATTCTTATTTAATGAGCAACCAACTAAGACATCCAGAAGTAAGGCATTTCATTCAAAATCACACAGTGGTGAAGCTATGATCTGATGTGGCTTCACTCAATCCTAACTGCTATAACACAGCATGGATTGTTTAAAAATTGTCAATAGAATGACATTAGCTCCATGAAGGAGAAAAATGGAGAGGGAGGTTTCATGATGCGGAATTTGCCAACTGTTTAGGCTATCATACTAAAAGGCAAAGAAACTGTAATGTAAAGACCTGCTATCTTAGAAGTAAAGGACGTGAAGTCGTACATTTCTTTTTTTCACTCTTGTCAAGATTATTAGATTGACTTTTAAAAATCATTCATTTGATAAATAAGTTTTTTTGTTTGTTTTTTGGTTTTTGCCCATTTGGGATGCACAGGGCATTGGGCTAAGTGCAGAAAACATTTGTAAAGATACAAATGCATTCTGCAACGTCACATAGATTATAGTCGAATGAGATATAGTTATTGTTACATTTTTCATGATTTGACATATACCTGCCTGAAACACAATTTATGAGGAATAAAAGTTTAGCCTCCATCGTGGGAGACAGTACTCTAAGTATGCTCCACAGCACCTTAGCACCTTGGTGGGTCCAGATAGTTGCCTTCAGTCGCAATGTTTTGTCTGCTATAGGGACAATTAGAGAATCGTGGTTGGCATCTACTGAGTGCCTACTAAGTAATTGTCATAGAATTGCTGTCACCATCATTGCTTAATAAACCTCTTCTCTGATGATCTGTCTCTCATCAGGAATACTATTACACAGCTTCAATGAAATGTATTTTGTATAAAATAAAATACACTTAATTTAAATGGACAGTTTGATGAGAATGACAAAAGTATTCAGTTGTACAATTACTGCAACAATTAAGTTTTAGAGCAGACACACACACACACACACACACACACACACACACACACACACACACACACACCTGTTTCCCTCAGATCTCCTTTGTAGAAAAGGCATTTTACAGAACTCAATAGCCATTCATGGAAAAAAAAAAAAAACTTTCAGGAAATTAGTAATGAAACTGCTTCCAGGTGATAGACAGCATCTATGAAAAACCTCTAATGGAAAAAGGCTAATGTTCCTTTCTTATGACCACAAATTAGACATAGTTGTCCGATTTTATCAACTCTATTCAACATTTTTTAGGATGTACCAGCTAATGCAATAAGGCAAGAAAAAAATGAAAGACATGCAGATTGGAAAGGAATAAGTACATCTCTATATGCAGACAACCTGATTCTGTATACAAAAAGTCCTAAGAAATAAGACAGTTAATAAAACAAGTAAATGAATTCAACATTACAGGGCACAAGTTGATATCGAAAATATATTTATCTGTACTAGCAGACAACAAATTCAAAATCGGAATTTAAAAAGATGATACTGTTTACAATAGCATACAAAATAACTAAGAAGAAATATAACAAAAGATCTGTACAACTTCACTAAAATCCACAAAACTACTGACAAAGTGAATAAATGGAGGCATGTTGAGTTATTTGATTAAAAGACTCAATGAAAATTTTCCCAAATTGATCTGTAGCTACAAGATAATCTCTATGAATAGCTAAACAGGCATTTTATAGAAACTGACAAACTGGTTAAAAATGTATTTGGAAATTCAAAGGACCAAGAATAACAAAGTAACTTTAAGGTAAAAAAAATGAAATCTGACTCATCCTGTAACCCCAACACTTTGACAGGCCAAGGAGAGTAGATTGCCTGAGCCCGCAGGTTCAAGACCAGCCTGGGGAACTTGTCGAGACCTCGTCTCTACAATAAAAATAAAAAATTAGCCAGGTGGGGTAGCCCACGCCTGTAGTTCCGGCTACTTGAAAGGCTGTGACAGAAGACTCTCTAGAGCCCTGCAGGTCAACGCTGGGATAGCTCTAAGTGTGCCACTGCACTCCAGCCTGGGTGAAAAAAAAAAAGAATGAAATCAGTGGACTTGCATGAACATATTGCCATAACAATAGACATACAGATCAATTCATTGAGATGTGACTGGTGATCTAGCATAAGTTGTATCCCAGTGAAAGTTCCATCCAGACTTGCAAAGTATGTATATACTTCTGTTCTTGCATAGTGTTTTATGGATTTTAATTAAACCAAGTTACCATAGTTGGTAGTGCTGTTCATGTCTTCTACATACTTATGGGCTTGTTCTATTAATTACTGATACAGGCATATTACAGACTCCAATTACAATGTTTAATATAACTAGTTCTCTTTCTATTCTGCCAGTTTTTCCTTCATATATTATGGGGATCTGTTTTAAGGTGTGTAAATATTTATAATTGTTATATATTCCTGCTCTAGTTTATCTTCTGTCATTATGAAATGCTTATTTTTGTCTTCAGTTTTGTCTTAAGACATGTTTTGTCTGATATTTAAATAGTCATTCTATCTCCACTATACTTAGCCTTTCCAGGATATATATTTTTACATCTTTTTATGTTTATCCTAGGTATATCCTTGAATTTAAAGCAACTGTTTTAAAGAAACTGTCGAATTTAAAGTAACTCTTGTAACTGTTTTAGCAGCATATAGTTGTATCTTGCTGTGTCATTCAGTGGGATAATTTATAACTGTCATTCATTTATTTATTCCACTCACATTTAATGTAATTACTGGCATAGCTAAAACTGTATTTGCCATTTTGCTATTTTTTAATCTCCTTTTGTTTCTCTGATCCTTTTTTTTTTACTAATTTCATTTGTTTTAAATAAATATTTTTAGTATACATTTTAACTTCTCTTTTTGCTTTTTTAGTTATATTCCTGTACGTGTTTTTTAGTGGTTCCTCTAAATGAATCTTTACTTCATCAAAATCTGCTTTAATATTAACTGATTTCTGGTAAAAAAATAAAAATAAAAAATAGAAACTGAGCAACATTACAGTTTTATTACATGCTTCATGCTTTCTCCTGCAAGATTCTTGTCATACATACTTCATGCATATACATTATGATTCCAAAAATACAGTGGCACAATTTTACTTTAAACAGCCATATGTCATTTAAAGAAGTTAGAAATAAAGAAACACTTCTTTTACTTTTAACTGCGTATTTACTTTTTCTGAGGTACTTTCTTCTAACTTTTCATTGAAGTTACTATCTAGAGACATTCCACTCAACATGAAAGGTTTCATTGAGTAGTTCTTGTAGGGCAGTTCTGTTAGCTATAAGTGGTCTCTTGTTTTCCTGAAATTTTTTTTTTTTTAAGTATCATTTTACTGGATATCAAATTCTTCACTGATGGATTTTTGGGGGAGTTTCTTAGTTGTTTTTTTTTTTTCTATTGTTGTTGTTGTTGTAATAACCTTTTTGTTATTTTTCTGATTCTTATTTGTTCCTGTGGATTCAAGTTACCATTTGGTGTCATTTCTTTATTCCAATACATCTTTGTTACTACCTGTATCTTTTTTGCTGTTATTGTCAAGTATATTATATTTCTGTATGTTATAAACCCCAACATATGGTTATATGCATCATTTTCTCCAACTTCTTTTAAATCAATTAAGAGAAGAAAGGAGAGGAAACTTGTAATTGTGTTGTCTTTTATAATCGCATATACAACCTTTGCCAACGTCTTGGTTTTTTATCATGTGAGTTAGAATTACTGTCTGGTAGTACTTGCTTTCCTTTCCATATATCCTTCTTTGAATATGCCACTGAGATGTCTTTTTTTTTTTTTGAGTTGGAGTCTTACTCTGTCTCCCAGTCTGGAGGGCAGTGGCACGCTTCCGGCCACTGCAGCCTTGCCCTGCTGGGTTCAGGTGATCCTTCCCCGTCAGCACACGCTACCACACCCAGCTATTTTTTTATTTATTGTAGAAATGAGGTCTCACCAAGTTGCCTGGGTGGGTCTCGAACCCACGGGCTCTGGCAATCCACTTGCCTCAGCCTCCCAAAGTGCTGGGATTACAGGCTGAGCCACTGAGCCCGGCTGAGATGTCTTCTTGCCTTCACTGTTTTTCATGAAGTCAGACACTAATTTTATGTCCCACTGTGTGTGATGAATCAATTTTTTCTTGCTGATTTTAAGGTTTTATGTTTGGCTTTCAGCATTTTGATTGTTATGTGGGTTTTATTTGTGCTTATTTTACTTTAGGTTCATTAACATTCTTAGATCTGTAAGGCTATATATATAAATATCTATATAAATATATATATACATATTTTTTAATCAAATTTGAGAAATTGTATTCTTTAGTTTTTAAACTATTTTCTCTGAATCTTTCTCCTTTTCTTGGACTCCAATTATATACATATAAAAACGTTGCTGTCCCAGAGATCTCTGAAAATATGTTTATTAAACTTTAAGTTCTGTCTCTTTGTTATTGAATGATTTCTATTGGTCTACTTTCAAGTTAACAATTTCTTTCTTCTTCCATATCAAATGCTTTATTTCAATTATTGCACCTGTTAGCTCTAAAATTTTCACTTGATTATTTTTATAGTTTTCATTTGTATGTTGAGATTCAATATCTGCTCACATATTTTCTTTTAATCTTTATGTTTTTTAAATATTAGAAAATATATATAATAGTGACTTGCAAATCTCTTTCTACTAAATCTAATATCTGAATCTGCTCAGAGTCACTTTTGTCAAGTTTTTTTTCCCCCTCTAGCATGTGGCTCATTTTTTAATTATTAAGGATGCCTAGTAATTTAAGCTTGAAAATTAGACATCATAGAGAACACAGTTGTAGCGACTCTGGATTCTGCTTTCTAAGGATTTTGTCTTTCTAAGGATTTTTGATTATTTATTTTAATAAACAATTTACTTGGACACAAACTTTGAAATCTATCCCCTTGCAATCTCTACTGTTTCTGCTCATACATTTTTGAGCCTGAATCCATATGATTCTTCCTTGTATTTGTATAGTTTAGTGGTCAGATTTGGACAGATGTTACACCCATATCAAGCTAGTAAGGCTAGAACATTCAAGAGCAGAGCAAACTCATGTCTCCCCAGGAATTTTCTTTCTGCCAGTGTCCTTTGGTATCTTCCCCCTGCATGTGCAATTCAGCAGTCACCACGCATGCATGGGGAGTTTATTTTTTCAATCTTCTATGGCATTCTTGCTTCCAAAATCTCCTCCTAAATTTATGGTGTCGTTTCCTTCATGGGGAATAGAGTTTGGGTTTTTGCTGCTAGAGCCAGGTGTCCACAAGCAAGAAAACCATACAGTCACCATTTTAGCCTCATTTGGTAGCACTTTTACATGAGAAACTGTTCCTCACATTGTTGCCTACTTTGGGTCATTTCTCAGTGCTCTGAAATTATTTTTTTAATATTTTGTCTAATTTTATTCTCCTTCGCTGTGAGAAGAATTGCCTGACTTTTTCACACCATTAATACTGAATGCTTAGTTCCTCACACCTACACTCTTAATACTCCTTGTGAGAAAAATATGGATTTACTGATAATTAGTATTTTCCATACCTTGTTTTCTTCATTACAAAAATCAAATAACAAATGGGTAATAAGGTGATGTGGTTTTCCCCCAAAGTATAGATCTAGCTTGAAATAATACTAACTACACAAAGCATTTCTTGTGTGTCACTCAATGCTCTAAGAATTTTACATCATAACCTCTTTAATCCCTACAGAAGGAATCCACATAAGAAAAATATTAATGTCATGCCCCTTTTACAGATGGGAAACTGAGGTACAGAAAGGACAATTAATTTGATAAAAAATAATAGAACTCATGCACAATGAAGTCAGGAATCAAACCCAGGCATTCTGGTTCCTGAGTCCATGCTTGACCCATTTGCACGCTTCCACCTCTTGAGTCTCTGAAACTCGGGAAGACCCAACACCAGACCTATCATCTCATCCCAGTGCTGCAGCCAAACCTGCCCTCTGCCAGATACATCGCCATGCTGGCTTGTCCCTGTTCATGCCTACAAGATCCAGCTTGACAAAATTCCTTTAGCTTATATGCAGAAATGAGAAGGCTGTGTTTGCGTGCATTTTTTACAATTTACATGTACTGTTTTTCAACTCTGAGCACACGACAGAAATAAACGTCTGTGTTAAGGGAAAGCATGCCACCAGTTCCTGAGGTACTATACTGAGAACTTCCCTGTATGATAATGTCATGGAAATATCACATCTGATTCTTTCAAGCAGCGCTAAAACCCAGACTCAGAACATTGGAGTGGGTTCACTGAAACAGCAGTGTATCCTACCTAGCTTCATTCAGCCTGGCACGGCTTTACAATGCTGGCCACAAAGGGGAAGGCAGCCACGGGTAGACGTGGGAGGAGTAGAGAGGAGGTCCAGGGAGAGCAGAGGTTGGGGCTGAAATGCCCAAAGCTCAAAGCAGATAGAAAAAGTCACTTGCTGCACCACATGCAAATTGCCCCAGGCTGCTTTTGAGCAGTGTTCTATCGAGGCTGTGGTGTGATTAAATAGTGTTTACAGTCAGATCATCAGAGAAGTGTCCAGGTTGTTTCCAGGGTCACTTTAGAAGTAGAAGAGATGCTTCAAGATGACGCGCAGATAACCACCCCCACATTTTTGCTTATGCATTTTGTGTGATGAATACTTTCCCCTGTAGGTTGCATGCTCATAATTCCAGTAACGTGTTTAATGAAGCTTGTGAATGGCTTGTCTCATGTACTGATTTTTAAAACCAGATTTGGAGTGATTATTTTATGTCAGTTATTGTTTGCATTGTTTTATATTGCAAAATTTTGGTATCTTTTTATTTAATTCTCCCTGAATTTTTCTTTATATTTTTTCTTAACTTATTGACATGAATGCAAGTATTTTTTATATTTATTATCTCTTCATTCATAGTGATAGCAGTCTTTATATGCAGTATTTATTTTGCTCCATAGGTTTTGGTATATACTTTATTTTTTATGGCTTACTAAATAATCTTAATTTCAGTTTTGATGTTCTTTTTAACCTGTGAGTTTCTGGGTGGCTCTTAATAGCTAAAGAGTCAAGTTTTTTTTACCTTTTGTCACTTATTTCTAACTTTTATTAGCTAATAATCAGAGATTATGATCTGCAAAAAATTCTACTTTTATAAATAAGTTATGACTTTCATAAATAAGTATATATCCATTTTTGTAAATAATCCATATGCAATATACACAGGTATAAAACAATCTCTAAAGAATATACATTTCTTTATACCTTTGTAATTTATTTATACATGTTAAATTAACCTGTGTTCTCACATTTCTAGTGAAAATATCTGATTGAGTGATGTTTGTAGATGTCTTACACCATAACTATTTTGTTTGTACTTCCAGCTTCTCATGATATGTTGCATGTTATTTGGTGCATTCAGGTTTATTATGGATACATTTTATTCATAAATTGAAATTTTTGCTATTGGTATAGTATCTTTCTATATTGTGTAGAGTTTTCAATATTAAGTTCTAGCTTGTCTGATATTAAAATTGCTTCTACAGATTTCTTGTTTGTTTACTTTCATTTAGAATCTTTTTGTCAATCTACTTTTAGCCTTTTCCTTTTTACTCACTTTGTATTCATTGGTCTCTCGTAAACATAATAAGCCAGGTTTATTGGGGCTTCGTTATTTGTCTGTTTTGTTCGTTTTAACCAAATCTGAAAGTCTCTTTTCTGTGTAGCCCAGGAATAGCAACTACTTAGATCTGAATCTTTTTACACATCCTTCCAAATACTTTAAATAAAAAAAGAAGAGCAGATAAAACCACATATACATGTGTGTGTACAGCAATGCTTCCACTTGCCCTTTATTCACTTTATCCATATCCACAAGGATGTCTTTTCTGTACCCACAATATTCATCTTCCTTTCGAAATGATCACATGAGGACAAGATGGAAACTGCCCTTATGATGGATGCCAGTCAGGCTGGAAAGTCAGTTCTGGGAACCGATCCCGCCAATCAGTTACCCCCACTAGGGGGAGAAGGAGAACTCTGAAAAAGCCCCCATGAAGGCAGCCCACAGCAGGATGCCTGGGAGCAGCCAACAGCCCTCCTGATCCTCACTGCAGGCTAGGCTTTGCCAAACCTTCTGCGTGTCCTGAGATCACGCTCACACCCAGATGAAAGAAAACAACAGCTTCCATTTCAATAAGTTAAATGGGATTAAAACAAAAAGTACAGAATGATGTAGTGATTTCTAATTTGAGGGCACAAAGAGAGAAGGGGAGGGGGCAGTTTCCTAATGGCACTCTGGATGGCCCTGAAATGTAGGAGAAGCCATTTCCATAAATTATGGAAATACGTGCTGGCCTCAAGGGCCTCCCATTTTCATATTGTTTTGCTGCCTTAATGACATGGGTTATTTTTGTGACATCTGTTTTTGGGGACCCTCCCTCTCTCCGCCACTTCATTAGAAATTCAGTAGCTCTCTTTTATAACGAGTGTTGGTTTGCACTGGGAAAGGGGACGTGTGCCTCTGTGTGACTGTATGGGCCCTGATATTTGAGCTGAAAGGCTTGATCCGCAGAACATGTTATGATATGACCTTGGACAATAACTGGATGGTGTGATAGCCAATGCAATGTGGCCCAAGGTGGACACACATGCTAGGGAAGGCCAGCGGAGTGGGGAAGAAGTCTGGGGACAGAGATTTGAACGTATTCAGGCAGAAGCTATGTTTACCATTCCCAAAGAGCAGTGTGAATTGAAGGGGTCCAATATAGACTATGTCTGATGAAACTTTAAGGAAATTCTGAATGAATTACCACGGCAATGATACTGTATTTCTTGAAGCAATAGTACACCCAGTAAAGAAACCCCAGCCATCAAATACTGAAAAGCAGAGATAAACATACGGGAAGTTTGAAGGTCTGTCACAGAGGATGGCAAGTTTCTCAGTGCAGATTGCTGAGAAAGTTGTTCTGCTGAGAGCCACCACTGATCAAAGTGAGGGGCACCGGGTTCCACACTGGTCCTGGGATTCAAGGTGAATGAGAAAAGAAGAGAAAACAGAAACAAGGAGAGTGGAGAGAACCCTACCCTCTGCCTGATTCACAACCAGGCTATGTCTCGGGCCCCCTGCCAAGCACCCATTGGCCCTCCAGGTCCTGAGCACTCACTGTAATCCTGGCCTCCAGTCTCCGGTAAAGACTCCTGGCAGGATCCCAAAGACAACAGCAGGAAATGACTCCTTTGGGTAAGTCCAGGTGGGAGGGCCTTACCTGTGTTCTACGTGTGCTTGTTTAATTTTGTGATTTGGGGTTCTGTATTTTACTTTGTAGATTGTCCTATCACTAAGAACCAAAGACGTGTTTTCTATTGTGTAGCATATAAATCTGAACTTCAAAGGAGGGAAACTTGAGAATCCTAAGACTTGTGCTATCTGAAGAAGTGAGACTATTATGTTGCAAAGTAGCCAGGTTGCTGGCTATAGAACACCTAAAATGGAATTGAAATAACCCCTCTTCTTTTGCTTCATTCCCTAACTTATAGTCCTCAGTCTTCTTTCTCTACCCTCCTCCAACTCCAACCTCATACCTCTCTCTCTCACACACACACACACACACAGACACACAAACACAAGCACGCGCCCACACACACACAAACTCTCTCTCTCCTTTCCTTCCTCCCTCCCTCCTTCTCTCTCTCTCTCTCTCTCTCTCTCTCTACCTGTCCCAACATGTCCGTTATGTAATGGCACCTCCATGTTGTCAGCTACTTTTGGTGACCATAGATAGTACTAGTTTCTGTTTGAGCTCCAGTAAGGAGAGTGAGAACAGAGGATAACTTTCACAGCTTTGATTCCCTGCTGCCCATCCTATCCTTCAGTCCTGGCCTCCAGGCTCAGGCACTGCTTGGAGACAGCCCATACCATGGACCCAGGGAAGTTTTGCATTGCAGTAGCAGTTTACAGCCTGAAGCAGGATGGACCCCGTCATGAATTTATGGGCCGCCTCCTCATTTGGTTTGCATTTGATCAAGACATGCTTTGGAAATAAGTGACGCAGACTCACGTTTCCACCCAGTCGGAAGGGCCACTCAAGGCAGCAGCACAGAGGATGGCAGAGGCCTCTTGAGACCGTGATGCTGGGTGACCTGAGGAAGTAAGGCCCTCTCCTATTAAATATGAGGAATAATGGCAGATGCTTCTCCTACTGAGAATCTCTGGCTGCCTAAAAACATTAACAGATCAATGCCTGGAACTAAACGGCTTCCTAGGAAACAGCACTAAACAGCTCTGTCACATTTAAAGCAGAGACAACCATCACAGTGGCACAGAACCATTTTGAAGATTGTTTTAAGTAAGAAAGATCAAGTACTATGCATGATGCTTAGCCCAGTGGTCAATGAATTCTCAAAAGAACCGTGTGGGGTGTGTGTGGGGGGGGGGGCGCATGGGAGCATGTATGCATATGTGTCTGTGTTTTATGCCATCTGACACACTTCTCTTTTCTTTCTGAGAGTTCTCTAAATACCTGATTGCAGAAAGATTGTGATGTGCTGGGGAAATCTGCTCGTGTTTCAACCCGCTGTGGTCTACATATTCCCTCAAAAGCAGACAGATCTCTGCAGCCATTGTTAAGAACATCTCTCTCCTTGCAGACCTTGGACGGGAGAAACTCACATGAAGCCAGGCCCACACCAGGGTTAGGATGGTGCATGGATGCCAGAGCGTTAGTGTCTGTGGTTTTGGAGGTTCCCAGGTTAAACGGTGATCTTCCAGGCCGGCTCCCTTCTTTGCAGCAATGACGCCTGTGTGAGTGACCTGTAGGACCTTCCACACACACAACCATCAAAAGCCCACCGCACTTTCCAAGGCTGTATCTCCTACTCTGAATGTCACCCCCATGCTGCGACAGAGCCCCTTGGGACACAGAATCATTGCTGCTTGAGAAGCCCCAGGAAGTCAGGTCTGTGAAGTTCCAGCCTCTTACCGTTGGTCTCTTCTTACGGTGGAAAAGGCAAACTTGCCTCGGAGAACACCTGGATGGGACCTGTTTCAGCTGTCTCAGCATCCCACACCCAACCAGACTGTCCTGGACAGTCACACATGGTGCCAGGAGTTCTCAGGGGCCACTTACAGCTAGTACGAGAAACTTTCGGATCGCTTCCTGTTTTCACATCTGGTTATACCCAAACCTGAGCCCCACCTATGTGGAAACATAGCTCATAGACACAAGAAGTGTCTTTTCGCACCTCCCACTTGTCTAAGTCAGCATCTACCTGAGACCCAGATGTGCGAGACTGCAGGAAGCACTGACAAACCCTCAGTGGGCCACCGTGAGTGAGGTGGGGTGTCAGTGCCCAGGAGTGTAATGTCCAGCTGTGCCAGGAGACCTTACTCCCCCTGAGATGTCTGAATGTCACCCGACATTTGGTGACATTCAGAGTAGGAGATACTGCCTTGGAAAGTGTGGTGGGCTTTCTATGGTTGTGTGCGTGGAAAGTCCTACAGGCCACTCACACAGGCGTCATTGCTGCAAAGAAGGAAGCCAGCCTGGAAGATCACCTTTTAACCCGGGAACCTTCAAAACCACAGACTCGTCAGCACTCTGGCATCCATGCACCGGGCTAACCCTGGTGTGGGTGTGGTTTCATGTGAGTTTCTCCCGTCCAAGGTCTGCACAGAGCCAGGTGTGCACAGAACAGAGGTCATTCCTTAGCAACAGGGTCGGTCGGATTATAAGGAACTCCGGTGCTAAGAGATAAAATGGCCCTGGGCCACCAGGCACAGCTGGAGACCTTACCCTCCCACACACATCCCATTCCTGGACACTGACACCCCACCTCACTCACGGAGACCCACTGAGGCTTTGTCAGTGCTTCCTGCAGTCTCACACAGCTAGGTCTCAGGTAGATGCTGACTTAGACGAGTGGGAGGCACAAACAGACACTTCTTATGTCTATGAGCTGTGCTTCCACATAGGTGGGGCAAAGGGTTTGGGTTTAACCAGACGAGAAGACAGGAAGCAATGAGGAAGTTCTCGTACTAGCTGTAGGTGGCCCCTGAGAACTCCTGGCACGACGTGTGATTCTTTCTTTAAACATCTGATTTCTTTTTCTTTTTTAAATGAAACACCAGTATTTCATATTTTGACATTCCTTTTCTTTTTTGAGTTGGGGTGTCACAGTCACTCAGGCTGGAGGGCAGTGGAACATTTATGGCTCACTGTGGTTTTGACCTCTTGGGCTCAGGTGGTCCTTCTGGTTCATCTTCCTGAGTAGCTGGGACTACAGGAACATACCGCTACACCTGGCTACATTTTTTAATTCTTTCTTTCTTTCTTTTCTTTCCTTCCTTCTTTCTTCCTTCCTTCCTTCCTTCCTTCCTTCCTTCCTTCCTTCCTTCCTTCCTTCCTTCCTTCCTTCTCTCTCTCTCTCTCTCTCTCTCTCTCTCTCTCTCTGTCTCTCTCTTTCTTCTACAAGGTCTCACTATGATGCCTAGACTGGTCTTGAACTCCTGGCCTCAAACAATCCTCCTGCCTTGCCTTTAAGTGATGGGATTATAGATGTGAGCCACCATGCTCATGATTATTCACTTATTTTAAAACAAAATTGCAAATAGTTTTGGTTATATTTTTCAAAGTGGCAGAAACAGAATGACTTTTATCATAATAACAAAAAAAGTAAGATAGACTTAGTGCTACAAAAGTCATTTTTTTCAACTTTATGAGCACTGAATAAAGAAAATGATGTATCATAACCAAGCATGGCATGCCATTTCCAAGCTTCTCAAAATCACCAGTTATTCTTCACATTTCTCCAGATTTTTGGGAATTTTTGAAATCATTTTTTTAAGGATTCGTTTCTTCCATTCAGACCCTTTGTGAAAAACTCCATCCTTGGGTGGTTGATCAATGAACACAGTCAGTTTTCTTTTTTTCTTTTTTTTTAAGTTTTAAAACAGAGTTTATTAGCAAGAGGAAGAAAAGGAAAAAGGAAGATTCGTGGCAAAAAAAATCTGCCATGGGCAAGTTTCTGGGAAAAAAAAAAAAGAAAAGAAAAATCACCGGTTTTCAAGGTGTCCAGATGGATATACTTGTTATTCAAGGTTATTTGAGTCATATTTAGAGCTATATTTATTTGAAATAACTTAGACGAGTGGGAGGCACGAACAGACACTTCTTGTGCCTATGAGCTGTGCTTCCACATAGGTGGGGCAAAGGGTTTGGGTTTAACCAGGCGAGAAGTCAGGAAGCAATGAGAAAGTTCTCATACTAGCTATAGGTGGCCCCTGAGAACTCCCGGCACTACATGTGATTCTTTCTTTAAACATCTGATTTCTTTTTTAAATGAAACACCAGTATTTCATATTTTGACATACCTTTTCTTTTTTGAATTGGGGTGTCACAGTCACCCAGGCTGGAGGTGGTCACCAAGTGGTCACTTGGACAAACCAAGCATGATTTGAGAAGATTTTTTTTTAATTCCTGTTTAAATTCAGGAGAATTCCTGGCTGAGATGTAGATGATGTTTTTCAGCTGAAACCAACTATGAAGCCCAGTGATCAAAAGGGGAACTCCATATAACAAAACACAAAAATGATTTTCACATAAAAAATGAATGAGAAAGAAGGAAACAAATGCTAGGTAAATAGCCATACTTGTGGAGAGAATGTCCATGACAAAGCTATTTCTTTCCTGCCGTGTTGCTGGGGTGTCCCCATATTCCATTTCAGCCTCTCGATCTCTCTTGAGTTAACTCCTGCACCCCTGAAAAGAGGACTGTGGTAGCTTTTCTACCCTTTCCCGTGCTACTTTATTCCTTGATTTCTTTTAGGTATTTTCAGAGAAAATCTTTCTGGGACTTTAGAAAAAATGAGAGAAACAGAAAGCTGGTCAACAAGTATCTTTTTCATGGTGAGAAGATTATGTTTGATGCGTTTCCAGACTGTAGTCTCAGGTCATACATTGAGGAGGGTCTGCCAAGAAACTTCTTTCCCTATGTCAATTCCTAAGTATAGAGAACCAGAGATCTAGCACATTGCTTTGGTTTCTCTTGGCCTCTCCTGGTTTTGTGACTTTCAGCACTTCCAGCCAGCACTGCAGTGACTGAAGTTGCATGGTGTGGTCTCCACCAGGTTCCACAGAAGTCATCTGTCTCCCCTTACCTTCTCTCTCTTGTCCCAGCTCCCCGCACGAGGGAAACTCCTTCCCCACTCCCTGTGCCAGGATTTCTCTAGACATACTGCCAAACACAACCTGAAGTTCCCAAGGAAGAAAAACCTTCAAACCATGTGTGACGGACAGCTGAATCCTCTTTGTCCTCCAGAAGAGAGATCCTGAGAAGTGTACATATATATAACCCTTGACATTGAGTAGCAGCCTTCTCAAAACTCCACCTGCACTGGCTCTCCTTTCATCTCTACCTCACACCCTGTACCCTCCTTCCAATGTCCTTAATCACCCAACTGCCTGCACCGAACAACACAAACTTTGCCTGTGCTTCCTGGGGAACCCAGACACAGACATTAACTGGCATAGTCAAAGCTAATGGTGGTATCACTGTCACCTGCTTACTTGACTTTGAAACTTCTCTTAAGAGATTTTTCACAAGATCATTTGTTTCCATAGGATTGTTTGTTTGATAGAATTCACAGTCACCAAAATGTCTTGCACTTTATTTTATGCCATATTTACAAGAGCTAATAGTACAAGGCTCTCACAAACAGCCATTTTTACTTAATTCGCTTGGCAAAAGGTATCTGACATCTCAGGCCCAGAAACTTCCAGATCAATGCTGAGGGGGCACAGCTATTTCTTTCCATAATTTGGGTCACAGATTTAGTTAAGTGTGGCCCAGAATTGTGTGTCAATTTTATTTTATTTTTTGAGTTGAAGTCTCACTCTGTCGCCCAGACTGGAGTGCAGTGGCATGCTTCCGGCCACCGCAGCCTCGAACTGCTGGGCTCCAGCGATCTTTCCGCCTCAGCCTTCCAAGTAGCTGAAACTATAGGCGTGCACTTCCATGCCCGGTTAAATTTTGATTTATTGTAGAGATGAGGTCTCACCAAGTTGCCCGGGCAGGTCTCGAACCCGAAGTCTCAGGTAATCCACTCACCTCTGCCTCCCAAAGCGGGGGATTATACTTCCCTCTGGATTCTTGTTAAGAATAATCATGCGCCTTTGGGAGGCTGAGGTGAGTGGATTGCCTGAGATCGCGGGTTCGAGACCCACCTGGGCAACTTGGCGAGACCTCATCTCCACAATAAATCAAAAAATTAGCCAGGCGTGGTAGCACATGCCTGTAGTTCCAGCTACTTGGAAGGCTGAGGCGGAAGGATCGCCGGAGCCCAGCAGGTCGAGGCTGTGGTGGCTGGGAGTGGCCACTGCACTCCAGTCTGGGCGACAGAGTAAGACTCCAACTAAAAAATAAAAAAAAAAAATATTGTGGTCAGTTAGGTCCTGTTCTCTTTTTACTCTTTTACATGCTAATGTCAAGAATTCTTTCCAAACTCTGCTTGTATTATTTCATTTTGTTTGTTGGCTTTTGCCTGTTCAATTGTATTAACTGTTTATTCTAGAAAGTCTGTTGTACAAATGTGTTCTCCTGTGGCCAGGTATCTAAAATAAATAAATAAACAAATAACTGAAATGTTCTTCTTTTACTTCATGCATTGTCCTGTTAATCATAGACTTGGTGTTCCTCAGCTTTATAATAATAAAAAAAAGTTTCACTAAACTATTTTCAAATTGTCCCAATTGCACTGTCAAAAGAGTTGGATTATCTAGATGAAATAAAGCAATTCCTTGAAAGATACAATATTCTAAAACTCTCACAATAAGAAACAGAGAGTCTGAATATGTCTATATTTATTACAGAAACTGAATAAGTAACTAATAACCTTCCCAAACAGAAAGCACTTGGACCAGATGGGTTCACTGGTGAATTCTACCAAATAGTTAAGAAAGAAATTGTAACAATTGTCTACAACCTCCTAGAGAATATAGAAGCAGAGAGAATACTTTCTAACTCATTCTGTGAGGACAGAATTATCATAAAACCAAAGCCAGACAAAGACATTACAAGAAAAGAAAACCATAGACCAATATCTTACAAGAACATAGATGCAAAAATCCTCACCAAAATATTAACAAACGAAATCCTGCATGTAAAAGTAATACACCATGACTAAGTGAGATTTATTTCAGAAATGCAAGACTGATTCAACATTTGAAAACCAGTTAATTCATCACATTAACAGGCTAAAAAAGGAAAACTGATCATATCAATAGACACAGAAAAAGCATTTGACAAAATCCAACATCTACTTGTGATAAAAACTCAGTGAACTAGGAATAAAGGAAAACCTCCTATACTCAATAAAGAATAGTTACAACCCTATAGCTAACATTGCACTTCATGATGAGAAGCTGGAAGATTTCCCACTAAGAGCAGAAACAAGAAAAGGATGTCCTCTCCCATCACACCTTTGTAACATCAGTATGGAAGTCCTAGATCATGTAATAAGATAAGAAAAAAAATAGAAGGTACACGTATTGGCAAGAAAAAACTGTCTTTGTTCACAGATGACATGACTGTCTATGTAAAAAAATCTAAAGTAGCAAGGTTGCAGGATACAAAGTTACCATACAAAAATTCAGTCACTGTCCCATATACCAGCAAACAGCAAATGGAATTAAAATTAAAAACACATTATCATTAATATTGACACACACAAAATAATGAAATACTTAGGAATAAATCTAATAAAATATTTCTTTATAAAGAAAATTTACAAAACTCCAATAAAATATATTACAAAGAATTCAATAATAAAGAAATATTTTATATTTATGGATAGCTGGATTTAATATTATCAAGATATCACTTTTGGCTAGGTGTGGTGGCTTATGCCTAATCCCAGCACTTTGGGAAGCTGAGATGGGAGGGTTGCTTCAGCCCAGGCATTTGGGACCAGCCTAGGCAACATAGTGAAACTTTGTCTTTACAAAAAAAATTCAAAAAATTAGCTGAGCCTGGTGGCACATGACTGTAGTCCCAGCTACATGAGAGGTTGAGGCGGGAGGATTTCCTGGACCCAGGAGGTCAAGGCTGTAGTAAGCCATGATTGCACCACTACACTCCAGCCGGAACAAAGAGAGACTCAAAAAAAAATTAATTTTTTCCCAAATTGATATATAGGTTCAATACAGTCACAATCAAAGTCCCAACAAATTATTTTGGGGATATAGACAAAATAATTTTGACATCTGTATAAAAAGGTAAAATTCTAGGATAGCCAAGAAAATATTTAAGGAGAAGAACAAAGTCAGAGAACTGGCACAACCCTATTCAACTTCGAGATTTACTATAAGTATGTGGTCACCAAGACTATGTACAATTGGTCACAAAATAGATAAATGGATCAATGAAACAGAATAGAGAACCCAGAATTAGACACATATAAATATACTCAACTGATTTTTGACCAAGAAATAGAGATAATACAATGGAGCGAAGATAACCTATTCTGTAACATGTTGAGATGATCTTGGAAATGATGATGACTTTCTTGATATGCATAAAAGCACAGTCTATAAAAGAAATAATTAATAAGTTGGACTCTATTAAAATTCAAAACTTCTACTCTATGAAAAACATGAAAATACTGAGAAGACAAGCCACAGACTGGAGAAAATACTTGCAAAATACCCATCTACTGCCGTTATGCAGGATACCAGAAACTCTTAAAACCCAACAACAATTTTTTTTTTTTTTTTGAGTGAAGTCTCACTCTGTCGCCCAG
>NW_007231507.1:111885-144971 GCF_000164805.1 Carlito syrichta | reverse complement strand
TAAAGAGAAAACATAATGAGGAATTTGTAAATGACTCAATCCCCAGGACTTATAACTAATATACTTATATTCTGCATTTACACATACACACACACACACACACACACACACACACACACACACACAAATACACACACACCCCTCTTCTTGCATTTTCCAGTATGCATTTTCCAAAATGGCATACTACTTTTTTTTTTTTTTTTTTTTGAGTTGGAGTCTCACTCTGTCGCCCAGACTGGAGTCCCGGCCACTACAGCCTCAACCTGCTGGGCTCCGGTGATCCTTCCGCCTCAGCCTTCCAAGCAGCCAGAATTACAGGCATGCGCTACCACACCCGGCTGATTTTTTGATTTATTGTAGAGATGAGGTCTCGCTGCCCAGGTGGGTCTTGAACCCGAGGGCTCAGGCAATCCACTCACCTCAGCCTCCCAAAGGCACGGGATTACAGGCTGAGCCACTGAGCCCAACTGCCAACAGCAATTTAAATATAGATATTTTAAAATGGTCCAAAGACCTTAACAGACACCTCACCAAAGACATTATACAGATGGTAAATAAACACACGCAAAGATGTTTTACATTATATGTCATAAGAAAAACACAAACTAAAACAACAAGACATCACTATGCACCTGTTAGAATGTCCAAAATCTGGAGCACTGACAACACTGAATGCTGATGAAGATGTAGAACAACAGGGTTAAAAGAAAAAACCTTAAGACAAATTAAATGGAAAAGAGTTCAACTGAGCAAAAAACAATTCACAACTTGGGCAGCCTCCTGAACCATAGTGGGTGCAGAGAGACTACAGTGCAGCCACGTGGTGGAAAAAAAGCATGTGGATAGAAAAAGGAAAGTTGCTTGAGGAAAACAGAAGTGAGGTAAACACTCTTTGTCTTATTTGAAGCTAGTTTGAAGAGTTGGCTGCCTTTGATTGGCTGACTCTAGGTGATTGGTACAAGTGTAGGTTACAATCTGTTTACACAGCCAGCTAGGTTACAGTGAAAGGTTAAGAGAAACCTCTAGGTCTAACCCAACATATACAAAGAGGCAGCTTTGGACTAAACTTAATTTGACAACAGGAATGCTCATTCATTTCTAGTGGGAATGAAAAATGGTACAGTCACTTAGGAAGACAAAACCAAACTCTTATTATGTAATCCAGCAGTTGTGCTCCCTGGTATCTACCCAAAAGAGTTGAAAACTTATATTCACACACAAAATAACTGCACATGAATGTTTATAGCAGTTTTACACATAATTGCCAAAACTTGGCAGCAAACAAAATGTCCTTCGGTAAGAGAACAAATAAACAAACTGTGGTACTTTCATACAGTAGAATTTTATTCAGCACTCAAAAGAAATGAGCTATCAAACTATGAAAAGAATGGAGGAAGGCTAAATGCGTATAACTAAATGAAAGAAATCAATCTGAAAAGGTTACATACTGTTTAATTCTGACTATACAATATTCTGGAAAACGTAAAACTGTGGAGGCAGTAAGAAGATAGTGGTTGCCAGGGATTGGAGGGAAGGAGGGTTGAATTTGGGGGTAGTGAAAATACTGCGTATACCACTGCAATTTTGGATACACCTCATGATACATCTGTCCAAACCCACAGAATGTACAAAACCAAGATCAAATGCAAATTCTAATGCCAACCATGGACTATGAGAAATGACGATGTGTCAACATAGGTTCATGAATTATAAGAAAGGTGCCACTATGAAAGGGAATATGGATGAAGATGGGGGAGACTGTGCACAGAGTGGGGCAAAGGTATATGGGAAATCTCTGTACCATCCTCTCAATTTTGTTATGAACCTAAAACAACTTCAACTAAAATAAAATTAGTTTAAAAAATGTTAAGATAGACTTTCACCAAAAAAAAGGCTTTATTTATCTCTGTCTCTCTTACAGGTCCTTCAAGTTTATTTAGTCACTACTGTTTAATATACTCATATGAGAGAACTCCAAAAAGTTTGTGGAAAATAGAATTAAAGGGTAAAAATAAGCAGTATACCATGTCTCAACATAAGCTCCACCAACTCAAGATAATTGTAAGCAACGGTACCAGTCATTTAGTCCATCTTTAAAGAACTGAGGGTCCTGGGAATTTAACAATGTCAATGCAGTCTTTCTTACATTATTAACTAAAGAAAACTGGGTGCCCTTGAAAGATATTGTAAAATTAGCAAGCAAAAAGAAATCAGAAGGAGCCAAATTAGGAGTGTAAGGTACATGCCTATGACTTTTCATCAAAAGTCTCACAAAATTGCCCCTGTTTGATGAGAGAAATGAGCAGAAGTGTTGTCATGGTGGAGATGAAATCTCTGGTAAAGTTTTCCTGGTCATATTTCTGCTAAAACTTTGGCTAACTTTCTCAAATACTCTCATAATAAATGGATGTTACTGCTCTTTGGCCCTCCAGTAAGTCAATAAGCAAGATACCTGGAGCATCCAGATACTGTTACCATGACCTTGGCTCTTCATTGGTCTACTTTTGCTTTTCCTGGACCACTTCCACCTCTTGGTAGCCATTGCTTTGACTGTGTTTTGTTTTCAGGATCATACTGGTAATGCCATGTTTTGTCTTTTGAAGAAATGCTTCAGAATTGTGATCCAATTTGTTTAAAATTTCCAAAATGTGTTGAAAATTGCTCGTCTGCAGTGGGTCTCGGTGCAACTGCTTAGGCATCCATCAAGTGAAAGTTTACTCAATTTTAATTTTTCAGCTGTATAAGCTGAACTAACTGAGATGTCTATGGTGTTGGCTATATTATCTGCTGTTAATCATTAGTCCTCTTCAAGTAGGGCATGAACAAGATTAATTTTTTTCTAGTAGATTGATGTGAATGATCTGTTGCTGTGGGCAACATCTTCAATATTGTCTCATCCCTTTTAAACATGACTTATCCATTTGCAAAGTACTGGCACTGTTCCCATAAACTTTGTCAAGCATCAATGATTTCACCATTCTTCCACCCAAGCTTTTCCATAAATTTGATGTTGTTCTTGCTTCAATTTCAATAGAAATCATGTTGCTCTGATTCATGAATTCATGAATTTTTCAGACTGATATCTTATTCCTCTTAGTGGCCTTAAACTAGATCCATTCAGACATATTATAGTAAGTTAGTATGAGTTTTTTTGAGGTGCAAAATTTTTGAAATTTATGCATAGTGCTTTCATAATTTATATTTTCCACAAACTTTTTAAAGGTTTTTCACATCATCTGGATACATTTCTTTAGAGAAATTGAAAATAACACAATCTGAGCAAGTCTAACTCATGTGTTGAAATGATTTAAAGTAGATATGTTTTACTAAGTGCTGTTTGGGCCTGATCTGATGGGCACATGTACATATTAGATGGCTATACCTAATGTGGTCAGAACTGGAGTTTGTATGGACTCTTTCAGCAACCCTCCTGCACTCTGGCTACCCAAAATGCTCCCAACAACAACTGGCTAAAAGAGTTGCCATATGCAGAGATTGCCTAAAAGCATGACCTCCTAGAACACAGCACCGAGGCTGATGGCTGATGAATCAAGTGTCCTATTACCAGAGAAGTACCAAGAATTTCAAAGGGGAGGAGGCATGCATGACAAGAGCTAAACATACTGCAAGGACGGCTACCCTGAAAAATGCCATGTGGCTATGTTCTAATCACTTGCCTTAAGATTAGCTGTCCTAAAAGTCATTCATCTGAGCAGGAATCTCTTCAGCAATCATAGACCATCAAGTCGGTAGTAAAACAAAGTTTCTGACCAATGACCAAGGTCAGGAAAGTATTAAAAGTCTGACCACCCTAAGTCCAGCAATGAAGACACATAATAAGATAGCGAGCATCTTTACCCTATTGCTCAAATGTTTTATCCAATTTTGGAAATGAAATAGTAGACTTATTCTGTAAGATACTGCATTTATTCAGTATTATCAGGAAATGATATGCTTCATATGAATCAATTCCTCAGTTAATTCAGTGCACCCCTTCCTGCACTAATATTTCTTTTCATCGCCTATGGATATGTCTCTCCAAAATGCATCACACATTTTCTTGTCTTCTAAGGCAGAAGGTGCAGAACTGGCTTTAGCCTTTCCCTCATGCTCATATTCATTGCAATGGACATGTTCACACAGGGCCACATGGTGCTGTTGGACTCCTGGTCTCTTCTTCCCATGTGAAGCTGTCAATTACTTCCGCCTTGCCTGTCATTATACCTCCCTCTATCAGCCCCTTCAATTTCCTTTACTTTGATGCTTCTCACCTGCTCTAAGGCAGGACACCAGGGCAATGGTGAACTCATGTCATTTTATTAGAATCTCAGTGAGGATTCAAGACTTTTGGGAAACTGTTGTAGGGAGATCAAAGATATACTTCATTTTTCTTTGATGTACACATGTCCCATAGGAAGGAGGTTGGGAAGACCTCCGATTATCAGGGTCACTTTAAGTTAGAGGCTCTCAACCACAGCTAAACATGTGAGAAGCTTTAAGAAACACCAGTGCCTGCTCCCACTGTGAAAGATCATAATTTAATTGGTTTAAGATGGAACCTGAACATCAGAACTTTTTAAAGCCCATTAGATAAACATAATATGCAACCAGCTCTGAGAACCTTGGCACTGATATAGGTTTTGTGTGAAAAACAGGATCTTGGTGATAGGGTAACTTTGCTCTGGCTGGTTGTTCTTCATGGGTGTTATGGATGTAATTGTGTTTCCCCAAAATTTGCTTGATGAAGTCCTAACCCCCAAGACATCAGAACGTGGTCATATTTAGAATAGTATTATTGCAGACATAATTAGTTAAGATGAAGTCATACTGGAGTAGGATGGGCCCCCAACCCAATATGAATGTGTTTTTCTAAACAGGGAGCACTTGGAGAGATACACGCTCAGGGAGAATGCAACATGGAGCAGAAAAGCCAAGATCGTTAGCAAGCCACCAGAAGCTGGGAGGGAGGCACTGCACAGCGTCCATCATATCCTTCAAGAGAAATGAACCCTGCTGATGCCTTGACCTCAGGCTTCTGGCCTCCTAAACTGTGAAACAACAAAATTCAGCTGTTCAGGCAACCCAGTTTGTGGCCCTTTGTCATGGCAACCCAAGCAAACTAATAAGTAGGCATGGCTATAAATTCTCAAAACTTGCCTCTTGAGTGTACATGAGACATTCTTTTATCGAGTACCTCCTATAGATTAGATCGGGTAAAGGGTGCTGAGAGAGTGTGCTGCCGATTCAGGAGTGAAAGAGGGAGCTGTGTGCTTAAGCTCACCTGGTAGTTTTTGTCTCACACAATCAAAGTAGATTGCTTTGCAGACTATCAGAGGAATCCAAACACAAAACCTACAGCAACACTCTTTCCTTCAATTTGCATGTGCAAATAGCATGGGGAGCTGTGTGCTTAACTAATCCATAGTCATAAACGCAAAATGTACTAAAATTTGCATTGCAACATTCTTGCTCCAGAGGCTGAGTTTGTGAGAATTTTTGTGGCTTTATAAATTACAATCCTACAAAGATCAGATATTATTGGGTCCATTTCATGTTAGGACCAATTCAAAATAACATTTTAGACTGCTTATCCTCAAAATATCGTTTTATGTAGTTGCTTATATAACCACTGGGTTTTAGTCGAATGTGTCTTCCACGGATATCTCTACTTGTTAATGCTTTGTGAAAGTTAGCATAGAGATACGATTTTCAAGTATGTTTGAATGAAACAGGAACTGCTGAGATAAATTAAGATAAAATCTTCTTTTCAAGAAAGAAATAGAAACGTTGACATTTTATAAAGCAGCCACACTTTTACTATTTTCTCTAGATAGTTTACCATATAACAGATGTATAATAAACAAGAGATGCTGTTGACTTCCAAATAACTACATTTTCCAATGTTTGTTGCTCGAGCTTTCCCAAACATGTTGCTTGAGTGAAAGAAGGTGCTAGAATTATTAGGAAAAGACTTCACCAGGAACCTTGTGAGATGCTGATTTATGGGCAGATCTCTAGAGACCAACTGCTCCTGGGAAAGATGAGGGCAGGGCATTGGACCCCAGGAAAAGGAATGAAGCCTCGTTTAATCTGAGGAAGATGTGCCTGTTTGTTTTCTTCTTGTTTGTTTGGTTTTGGGTTTTGACTGTTTGTTTGTTTTGAGTCGGCCTTCCAAGTAGCTGGCAATACAGGTGCATGCTATCATGCCTGGCTAATTTTTTGATATATTGTAGAGACAAGGTCTCACCAAGTTGCCCAGGTTGGTCTCAAACCCCTGGGCTCAGGTAATCCTCACATCTCGGCCTCCCGAATTGCTGGGATTACAGGCTTGAGCCACTGTGCCCGGCCAAGATGTGCTTCTTTGAACAGCTCTTTGGAAGAGCCAGAAGTTTTGTCCAGCGCACAAGTGAATGAGCCAGGATCATGACATGGCCACATATACTCTCACATAGTCCCTAAAGAAATAAATAAATTATAGACACTATGATAACCAGGATTTGGGTTCTTTTTTTTAACTTTTATCTAAATATTTTGAATTACGATAATGAACTACTTAATACCGCATTTCTTCAGAAGCTTCTTTGTAATTTAGCATTTTTACTTTCTTAGTCAGTTCTATATACTAACCTAAATGAATGACTCTTGACTGAACTTCAGAATTGCTGTTCCCTATCATCTCCCCTAATAATTGATGCATTTTTTTCTTGATATGTGACAGATGAATATGTGACCATTTGAAGAATGAACTGTCCTAATGCAGGACTCAGAACACATAGGGATAGAGCCATAAGGAATATTCTGGAACTGCAACAGAGGTCTGTGGATTCTGGTAGGGAGAGAAGGGGTACTTCAGAGCAAGTCAATAGACTAATCATCTGTTTTTCTCTTTATCATGGGCTTAAACCTTTTCTAAAAGGGTCAGATAGTAAATGTTTTTGGCTTTTTGTGTCATACAGTATCTGTTGCAGTCACTCACCTCTGCGACTGCATTGGTAAAGCAGTCATAGACATTATATAAAAGAACATGGGGATGTGTTTCAATAAAACTTTATGAATACTGAAATCTGAATTTTATGTAATTTTTGTGAATCATGAAACTCTGTTCTATTGACTTTTTTCAACCACTAAAAAATATAGTCATTCTTAGGTCATGAGCTTTACAAAAACAGGTGATAAGTCAGATTTGTCCTGTGTGCCATAGTTTGCCGATTCTAAATTTAAACCAATAAATTCTTTTAAAAAAATTTGTGGAGAAGCATTATGTGTTCCATTATTTGAAACCTAGAATATCGGAATAGATAATGAAGACTTCATTAAAAGAAGAACATTGAGAAAAAAGTTTTAGGAGTATTTGGACATTAAAAATCAGAATGCAAAAAAAAAAAAAAAAAAAACCACAAGGAAATAGAGAAATAAAAACTACTCATGTTAGAAGCAAAGTGTGTTTTCTAGGGGATATAAATACAGGAATGCATGCACCCACCAAAACACAATGAAATTATATGACCATAAAACTTGGGAAATCTTTGAATCCTGTTTACAGTCTTGGAAATGAAATGTTCATTCATACAGTAAATGCTCTGAGGAGTCCTGGACTAAGAAATAGCCTATTTAACTTGGTTAGCTCAGCATTTTTTAAGCTCATTTGTTCATGAAACAGCATTTTCAGGCCAAGCTGTTGGCGTCACTTAGAACAGTACTCTAGGAATGCCAATTTGAGTAATTCACAGGTAAGTGATAAGTTTGGACAGGTCAAGTAGGGACATTGACAGTCTCTACTTAAATGAGAGAAGTGTTTCATCTAGACATCAGCAGAATGGACAACATGGGTACTCTGATCAGACAAGAGATTGTTACAAAACTTCAGACAGGAGATAATGAGAGCCTGAACAGGATAAATCTGTATCTGAACTAGAAAGAAAAAGAGCAAGATCAGATTTGGAGGACAAGGGGGAGAGGTTGGTCAAAAGTAATGGAGATGCTTAGTCTACAAAACTGGATGTGGAAAGAGAGCATATTTGAAGAGGTAATTTTAGATTTTCCATATTGTTTCTGTGATGTTTACCAGACAGCTGAAGTATCTGACTGGCCTTCAGGAAAGAAACCATGAAGAGTGCTGTAGATTTGGTCATTGTTGACTAGAGATGATGGTTAAAAACACAAGACTACATACCACTAAAAATGAGTGGGAAGAATAGGTAAATAAGCTACCAAATTATGAAGGACTTTGGGGAACACACACATCTCTAAGGGAAGGAAGGTGAATTTGATAAAAAATGGTAGGAAGAGAACTTTGCAAACCATGGTTATATGCGCCAAACAGAACACTTCAAGATGGAGAAATTGATCAACAATGTCAAGAGTAAAAAGAGAACAATGCAGGATGAAAGAGTGCCTTTCAGGGAATTTTGAGAGGAATTTCTTTGGAGTGGTGAAGGTGGAAGCCAAATTACAAGGGAAGCAATAGTGAATGAGTGGTGAGAGATTAAATCTAGAACTCAGAATCTGACTATTCCTTTTAGAGATATAGCAAGGAAAGCAATGAAAGAAAATTCATGACTATTTGTGGGGAATGGGCATTTCATGGGAAGATGTGTTTAAGAAGGGGGAGGTGAGAGCAGTAGATGACGGTGAAGTAACAAGTGAAGATAAAAAGAGGAAGAAGGGAGGGAGGTGGGAAGACTGAGAAATATCAAGGAGGCATGGAATGAACAGAAAGGAAACTGAGCAAAGTGGCTGCACTGAGTTTAGATGAAAAGGTAGGAGAAGAGAAACAGGTTGAGATGGAGAGCATGTCACTGTGGAAGGTCATGCAGAATGGTTCTCAGCTCGCCATGAAATTGAGGGAAGAGACAAGTGGAAGTGAGTGATGTTGGGGTGGACCCCTGTTGCTATGGAGAGGAAATGCACTGTGACCTATCATCACTATAAATACATCTTATGTCTGCAGATAATTGAGCATGGGTCTCTTTATCTCTCTTTCTCTCTCTCTCTCTCCTTATCTGTGTAATGGGGACAGTGACCCAAAGGCATATCCCTAAGATGTAAAAAATATAAACATACATGCTAAAAATATAAAATATATAAAAATACATGCTCAGTAAATATCAGTTTATATCTTTCCATCTGTCTGTCATCCTTCCTTTTTTTTCCTTCTCTCCTTTCCTCCCTCTTCCCTTCCTTTCTCATTTCCCTTCCTTCTGTCCTTCTCTTTTCTACATTAATTTCCTCTCCCTTTTATCTTCATCTTCCCTCTTGTCTTCATTCTTTCCCTCCACAGAGAGGAAAAGTTTTGGAATATAAGCTGTTGGTAATATTACAGAGAGTGAATTGGTGATACCTTTCATCAGTCTGTCCTAAGTCATACCCTCCAGACCAAAGCTACGTGGCTACTGAGATGTCCCATTGCATTCCCCTTACATTTCCCATATATTTACCTACAGCCTTCTTTAGTTCAGTTTCAAAAGTGAAATTCCAAAATCTAAGAAATGCAAGTGTGTTTATCTGCATTCCAGCCACCCTGCTGCCTTCAGGAAGAATTCCAATAATATATCCTAGGCAACTTAAAAATTATTCTTCTAAATACCTTCAGCAAAGGTTGATTCATAATTCATTCTGGGCATTGATAGTTGTACATGTTAAGAAATCTTTCCTATAGGTTCTCTGAATGCTTTGTGCGTGCTGCCATGGGCATGGCTGCCTTTGAGGAACTGTGGGTAATTACCAGGGGAACCAATTTCTATAGAAATTGCTTTGCCAATAATTATTTGTCAAATGTGTGACCATCGCATGGATCAAGCGGAAACCTCTTCTACAATTTGTTTCTCTTCTTTCAGCAAAGGTAACTGACACATTATCATGTGAGGCATCTGAGCCCTATGTAATTCTGCATGAAATTCTGAAGCACAACTCAGTCCAACTCCTCACACGGCTGAAGCTAGCTCCCAGACTGTATTGAGAATCAGTGGCTCATTGGCATAATTCTGCATGAAGAAGAGGCAAAACGCAAGACTTCCAGATTTTCTCAACATGTACCGGTTGCCAAATCCTTTACTGTTCATGAGAGCCACTCTAAAACTCTTCTCCATGTTTATCAGGCAGTGAATAAAATAAGGGAACAAATTGTTCTGTAAAATGAAGCCCAAGTTGGGGTGGCATCAATTCCTTTTGTGAAGATAAGGAATTAGAGACATGTTTCTTATACTTTGTCAATTTCCTCCGCTTCCATCTGCGGGGATCGGGGACACAGCAGGACAAAATGTAACCTGGTCTATGTGCTAGGTGGGTCAGGAACTATTCCATCCCAGTACTGGGTTTTTGCTGGACAATGAGCACTTGGCTTTGGTTGTCCGAGGTCTTGTAGTCATGTTTGAAGTACTGCGTACACTCTCCATTTGTTTGCTGCATTCCAAGCAACCTTGGTATGATCATGGCAACAAGATCCAATACAGAATCCCCTCAACAACCTTTAAGCATTTGCCATCCACTTGTGGCCCATGAGCTCTGTGGCTGAGGATCTCGGGCTATCTGTAAACGGTAATACCATCACCACCAGTTCTGTGTGTTTGTTGAGATGCTGCATTTCTAATGAGCTCCCAGGGGATGGCAATGCTACTGGGCCATGGCCCACATTTTGAGATGCAAGTTTCTATATGATTCAACTGCCTACATATAATTAAATATGCATTTAAGACAGAGGCTCTTGAAATATGTTTTTTGGGAAAGGCAGCATGTTTTCATAAATTCAACTTTCAGGCTGCAAACTTATATCAAAGAAACCATCTTTTATTACTTTTTGAAAGCACTTCTGAGATGCCATAGGTTAGTGGTATTCAATGCCAGCTGCACATTACAGTCACCTGGCAGGTGATAGAGAAGATGAAGACTTTAAAAATGCAAATGCCTCAACCACAGTCCTTAACAAATTAAAGCAGAATACTTGTTTGGAATGCAGATCAAAACTTCATCCTGGCGAAAGCTCCCCAGGTAACCCAAAGTGCAGTCAAGGTTGGGAACCCCTGAGCTGGTACCGCTTTCATCTTTTGCTGATGATGTGACAGGTGTCACTACTACACGCTTTATGTTAGATAGAAAAACCAAAGTAACTTCTCAGTGTTAGTTACCCAAAACACCCAGTCATTGGGAAACTTTTTCTTAATTTCCAACTTAAACTTTTCTAAACCACTGTCTACACTGGATAAAATAAATAAATAGAATTATAATTTATAAGCTTGGGTCTTTATATTAATCTTACAATTTTCTATTTCTTAACATTATTTGAATATTCTTTGCGTTTCTTAGAAGAAAGATACTAATTTTAAGGGGATATCACTGAAAAGGAGTTTGAGTCCATATTTCAAAGAGCTTGTCTAAGTGTTCCCAGGAGAAAGTTTTATAGATGACTAAGTGTATTGATTCTTGCTGTCTTCTCAAATTGAGTTGCTGTCTTCTCAAGTTGCCCTTAAGCGAAATGTGACACAGATGAGGGCAATTAGCAAAAAAGAGTGAGTCACCATTCACCATTCAGTTATTGGGACAGCAAGAGCAACATTTTGCTTCCTAGATGGAGCAGGGACAAGGAAAGCTTGAGAGAAAAGAAGAGTGCTGATGTGCAGAGATACTGCAATTTCAGTCCTGGGTGCATTCCCAAGAGAGATGAAAACCCGAACAAATTCATGTATACGCGTGTTTATAGCACACTGTTCACCATAGCCAATAGGTCGAAGCGGCCCAAATGTCCTGCAACAAATAGACAAGCAAAATATGGTGTATGTATATACCATATATAGATACACAGTGCAATGTTATTCAGCCTTATTAAGCAACAAAATACTGATACATGCTACAATGTTGGTGAACCTCAAAAACATTGCATTAAGTGGAAAAAGCCAGAATAAAAAAGGTTACTAACTGCATGATTCCATTCAAATGAAATATTCAGAATAGATAGATCACTAGAGACAAAATGAGACTGGAGGCTGTGGGAGGGTGGAGGAAGGAGAAGAGAATGGGAGAAACTGCTTAATGGGTCAAGGGTTTTACTTTGGGGGGGATGGAAATATTTTGGAACTAGATAAAAGTGGTAGCTTCACAAAATTGCAAAGGTACTACGTGCCTCAGAATTGTTTGGTTTAAAATGGTTAATTTTATTATGTGAATTTACATAAATTATAATTGTTACAATTATTCATATCAATTACATTAACTAAATATTAATTTTCATTATTATGACTCTTATTTGAGACAGTTTCTCACTCTGACACACAAGCTGGAGTGCAGTGGCTTGTTTATAGCTTACTGCAGACTTGAACCCCTTGGTGCAAATTATCTGACCTCAGCCTCCCAAAGCACTGGGATGACAAGTGTGAGCCACCACACCTGGCCTTAAATAAATTTTTTTTAAAATATAGAAGACTTTTTGTATATCTTATGAGAATAAGGCTATGGAGAAAAATAAATGTGATAAGGGCAGTACTGATAAGGGCAGTGCTGGTGAGCATAGCATTCTTAAATCTAGTGGTCAGGGAAAGGCATCTCTGAAAAGCTGAATTTGAGCAAACCCTAAGGAGTGAGGGACAGAACCAAGAGGACATCTCTAAACGGACCACTCTGGGCAGAAGAAACTCGAGCACAAAGTGCCCCAGGTGGAGCATACATGAGTGTCTGGGGAACACGGACGCAGCCAGCCCTGGGCAGACATGCCTGGACTCATGGTTCTGAGAGGCTCAGAGTGACCTGGGGGGTCTCGTTGTGCTGGAAGTCTAAGAAAATCCAGAATTACCAAACAGAGGCTGGCATATGGAAGGAAATGAGAAATAAACTAAATTCCATGTAAAACATTGCATTTAAGTCTGGTTATAAACTGGGCTACAACACTTTTACAGAATGATTAGAATTTACCGTCTAACTATTATAATATGACCTAGTAATTCTAGAAACAGCATAATTAAGTTATAAGAATCTTGATATATGTTGTTAATTTACCACACGTATTAGAAATCAATCTCTTCAGGATGAAAAACTACAGCCGGGGCCTTGGGAACCCCTCTGGAAGGCACCATGGAAGGAAGCCTAGGGCTCTAGGTGTCACATGCAGACCCTGGATCAGCTTAGAAACACATCCCTGCAGAGTGACAGAGATGGCAGATGGTGGGCGATGGGGATTTGACTGGTCAGGCTTTCCTAGGGACACTAGGAGCATGCGTTTTGGAACCAGGAACTCTGAGGTCAAGACCAGGTCCTGACACCCACTACCTATGTCACCTTGGACAGGTAGCCATGCCTCATCAAGTCCGTTGTGCCTTATCGGTAAACTAAAACATGTGGGTCTAGACACATACACGCACGCACACACACACATGCAAACACACTCAGGTACTGTGCCCACCCAACCACATACCCTCCGTGGGTGTCACGTGTCCTTCTCGCCAGTGCCTCTCAGGGTCTCCATTCCTTGTCCCTTCCTTCCTCACCTCACCCTCTCCCCCACAGTCCCCGTTCTTCATCTCTCTCATACCTTCTTCCCTTCTTCCCCTCCCCGTACAAGCCTACTGCCATCTGCCTCCTATTCAGAATCTGCTCTTCTTCCCCATCTATTCTCGTTCCTTTTCCTTCTCTGCTGGGACCTTCCTTCTTTTAGGCCAAGGCAGCTCTCAGACCGCTACTCTCTTCAGGAGAGACTCAGCATAGCAGGTAGAAGTGAGAGCTCAGAGGCGGGAAAGGACCTAGAGCCCATCTTCTTTGACCCCAGAAGGTCTAGGGAAGCGAGGTGAAATATTTACAGAATGTCTAGGTTCAAGATAGTTTTAAAAGCTGAAAACTAGTGTTTTGTTTCTAAAAACAAGCAAGCAAACAAAACTGGCTCCATGGTGAATAATTCAGAGGTTGGCCAGGTTTTTTATTTTATTTTTAATTTTGATTTTAACCGGTCAGCACTTTGCATACGTTTCCTAGAGCCGTTGTTTCCCGCTGGTCTGAGAGCGAGCGTGTCTCAACTTTCTCCCAGGATGCCAGCTCCACACAACTTCAGAGTGTGTGGGGCACAAGGGACTTACCACAGGGAGTGGGGTTCTGGACTTCCTACGTGGGGCTCTGCTTGGGGAAGGGCCAGCTAGGTGGAACCTACCAGCAGCTGCACAGACCATTCTGCACCCTAAATCCTAGTCATGGGTTTACTCACCAGGATTAGGCTCATAGAGATAATTTCAGCAAAGTCCCTGGAGCCTACTGCAAGCAAAAAGTTTCACTATACCTGAAAGAGAGTCCAACAAACGCTACTCACTGCAGAATGTACCATGTTACGAAGATGACAGGGTGAAGGACTAGTCTGGGTCACAAACTTAGACTGGGCAGGTGTGGGCCATTTGTGATGGCATTCAGCAGGTTTGTCATTGAAATGAAAAGGTCCTTTGGACACCTCTGAGCTACAACAGGTAAGGCATCACCTCAGAGGAGATCAAATTTCAAACACCCTAGCCTTCAGAACCCCCATGATCAATCCATTGGACAACCCCTCCTGAAAGATGTAACAAAAAAAATTCAAATCTTTTTTCATTTTCAACCCCAAATCAGATCACTCAAGTGCCTCATGGTTATTTTTATAGCCATTGGAATATAATAGACTCCGTGGATGGCCCTCAAAGGCGCTGAATCCAGGAGTCTTCTCAAGTCTCCTCAAGTTTGCAAAGGCAAACACAGAACATGAAACCCAAAGGGCAGCTATTAGTGGTTCCAGGAGTCTTGTTCTGAGCCATTGGTACAGCCCTCTGAGTGCCTAAGGCTGGATTTCCATCATGCCACTCTGTCCCCATTGTCGTAAATCCTTCATTCAGTCCTCCATACCCCAAAATGTGTTGTTATTGTTTATTATGTATTCCTTTGAATCAAAATAAATCTCATTTTCAAAATATTAGGATGCTCAATGATGTAATAAAATGTTTTCTCTATTATTATTCTGATCAGAATCATTATCATTATTATTAAGTGACAACTGGATTTAATCCATATGAAATCTCAACAAGGTAGGGATGATGATCAACTCCAGTGTGTGGGTAAGGTTGCAATGAAAGGTGTTTGGAAAAATCACAAAACTGAACTGATTTCCCCTTTGCACATCCACTCACTCCTAAACTGATCTCCTTGAAGTTTTCTAAGTCAGTGGTCTAATCCCCTTAGTGCGATTAAAAACCTTGACTTTGAAGTTCACTCCCCTCCCCCCTTCTCTCTCTCTCTCTTATTCTCCTCACCCAATCCAAGTTGAAAGGACATAACATGGATTTAATATACCCAGTGAGCAGCCATTTTAACATTGCCTAAATCTCATCTTTTTCTAGCCGTTCACTTAACTTACCCTCTAATCACTAGCCAAGGACAGAACTGGTTTCTCAGAGGTAACTATTGGTTATTGTTTCACAACCCTCCTCCCCAGCTTATTTTGTGCTAATTAGCTTTTCTAGTTCAAGTATTTGCCTCCACCCATAAGATCCAAGTTAACCTAATCAGCTCTTCATGATCTTCATGACACAGACAGACCCTGTCACCAAGGCTGTAGTCATGTGACTAGCTCACCCATCTGGCTGCCTTCCATAACCTGTGCATACCTGCCCTCCATGATGATGTGGAGCAGACCACCACCCAACCACCTTAATGACCTGCCCCATCCAAGGGATGGATTAAAAGCATTCAACCTCAAGCAGCCAACTGCCATTGCTTTGTTAAACTCTGGTGTGTCCACATGGCTCTCTGACCTACCACCACCATGTTTCTTTTTTTTTTTTTTTTGAATTGGAGTCTCACTCTTTCCGGCAGACTGGAGTGCGGTGGACGCTCCTGGCCACTACAGCCTCGACCTGCTGGGCTCCAGCGATTCTTCTGCCTTAGCCTTCCGAGTAGCCAGAACTACAGGCGCGCGCTACCACACCCAGCTAATTTTTGATTTATTGTAGAGATGAGGTTTCACCAAGTTTCCCAGGCGGGTCTTGAACCCGAGGGCTCAGGCAATCCACTCACCTCAGCCTCTCCAAGCGAGGAATTACAGGCTGAGCCACTGAGCCCGGCACCACCATGTTTCTTAACTTTGGCCCCTCTCCTACCTTGGGAAGGTAAATCTCTCTCTCCCCTCCCCCCTCATCTCCTCTCAATTCTCTCACTCTAATTTACTTTCTAAATAAACTATATTTACTTTTTTTTTTGAGTAGGAGTTTCACTCTGTCACCCAGACTAGACTGCAGTGGCCGCTCCCAGCCACTGCAGCCTCGACCCACTGGGCTCCGGCGATCCTTCCGCCTCAGCCTTTCAAGTAGCCTGAATTACAGGCACACGCTACCATGCCCGGCTGATTTTTTTATTTTTTTATTGTAGAGATGAGGTCTCGCCAAGTTGCCCAGGCGGGTCTCGAACCCGCAGGCTCAGGCAATCCACTCACCTCAGCCTCCCAAAGCGCAGGATTACAGGCTGAGCCACCGAGCCTGGTTTATAAACTATATTTTCTAATCTAACTTCTGTGCAACTCTTTGCATCTTTCACGTGGCACTGGATCCCACATCAGACACCCTCACCCCGGCGGCTCTGATCTAACATTCTAGAGGCCCCCGCTAGGAGTGTGACCTGATACAAATCTCATTTCCAGATATAACATCCATCATCTGACTGTGCCCCTCTGTCACTCCCTTCCTGTTCTAGCCACTGTTACTCCCCACCTGCAGCATCCACATAGTCACTTGCCTGGTCACCCTCTCCTGCAACCCATTCATCCCACAACCACCAGAGTCACTTTTTTTTTTTGAGTTGGAGTCTCGCTCTGTCGCCCAGACTGGAGTGCAGTGGCCGCTCCCGGCCACCGCAGCCTTGACCTGCTGGGCTCCGGCGATCCTTCCGCCTCAGCCTTCCGAGTAGCCGGAATTACAGGCATGCACTACCACGCCTGGCTAATTTTTTGATTTATTGTAGAGATGAGGTCTCAGCCTGCCCAGGTGGGTCTCGAACCCGCAGGCTCAGGCAATCCACTCACCTCAGCCTCCCAAAGGTGCAGGATTACAGGCTGAGCCATCAAGTCCGGCTCAGAGTCACTTTTTAATGTGGCGTCAAATCAACTGACCTCCCAAGGTTTCCTGTCTTACTCCCAGGAAAAGCTAAAGTTTTCTTTTTCAAGGCCTCAAGGTTCTACAGCCTGCGTCCCTGGCTTCCTTTCTGACTTCATCTACCATATCCCCCCTGCTCCTGGGCACCCACTAGACTGGTCTCCACCTTCCTCCTCCTGCTGTTCCTTCTGCCAAGAGTGCTCGTCCCATCACCACCTCAGGGGGCTTATCTCATCTCTCACTGCCCAAGAGCTTGTTCAGGAACACCCATAGATAGAATCATCCCCACCCAAGCTCCCTGCCCCTCCTGCCCAGCCTTGCCCATATCCACAACATCCATCACTGTCTGGTTCTGCACACACACCATCTCTCCACCTAGAACCAAGTCTGTGTCTGCGTCATGTCTGTAACCAACCACAGCTACATGCATGTCTGTATCTGTATGCATACACACTGCGAGGCAATTGTCCCAACCGAAAGGACAGACGGGGAGTGGGAAGCCTTTATTTTTTTTTTTTTTTGAGTTGGAGTCTCACTCTGTCGCCCAGACTGAAGTGCAGCAGCACGCACCCGGCCACCGAAGCCTCTACCTGCTGGGCTCCGGTGAACCTTCCGCCTCAGCCTTTCAAGTAGCTGGAACTAAATCTTGTTTTTAAACACTGATATAATGAGGAAGAAGTAGAAACTACGTCCTGGAGAAATGTATTTTTTTATCTTGTTCCTAAACCTTAATACAATTATGAGAAAGTAGAAGTTATGTTTTGGAGAAATGTAAACTCTAGGTAAAGATTAACTTTGCCGACTTTGTCTTTTTAGAAACACAAACTCCTTAGGCATGACCATACTGGCCTATTGTAATTTATCTTTTTAGAAACTCAAATTTCTCAAGTATGACAAGTATCGACCCACTATATACTCAGTGCCTGGTGACCAGGAACCCCCCTCAGGTTCTACAAAACATCTCATCTAGAGTGTAGGCCCACTTCCTGTCATTTCTTCTTTCACCTCTTTGTGTGTTGCAAATCTTTGCATTACTCAGATGTCTGGTTGCCAGAGTGCACCTCCGGCATGCCAGCCCCAGCGGTGCTGCACCTCCCCATCCATTCATCCACCCTCACCCTATCTCTACCCTAATACAAACATAGACTCTTTTCCCTCTACCAGGCTTCTTTCTGCCCCACCCTCAGGAAGCAGCCTCTGGCCAAGGCTGGTCTCTGCAGTTTATGCATATTCCTAGGGGTCACAGGGTGCAGGTGAAGGAGCAGGGCTGAGGACAATGCAGGTTTCACTGTTACTCAACGATGATTGTAAACACAGTATAACTGTTTAAATAATTACCTTGCTTGATTGTAAAACTGCTTGCAGTAGTCCCGAGGCACAGATTATTCCTTCACCTACCAGCCACTATCGGTTCTCCCTAAATTCTAATAAACCAGTGTCTCTCCCTGCTAGACTTCTGGATGATTTGCGGTAGATGGGGAACATGGCACACAAGCCCTCTTAGATGTGGGGTTACCACATCACACACACTAAGCATATTTATTATAATGCATATGCATATGGGCTATGTTTGTCTATTCTCTTCCCCCTTTAAAGTGTAAGCACTGTGGAAATTTTTTTTTCTTTTGTTCCCTGCAGTACCCTCAGTGTTTAGAATAGGTTCTGAGACATAGCAGCCTCTCAGCAAACATCTGGAGAGGGAAAGAAGGAAAGACAGAAAAAAAGAAGGAAAGTCAGTCTTATTTCAAACCTGTAGTTACCTAGGCTTTCCTAGTGATTAGCACTAAAACTGGTTATTTCTATATTGTCAGAAACAGATATTTCTTGCCAATAAGCAAGATTTTTTTTTTAAGATATACTTCAAATGGATAGCCAGGTTTCTAGAGTGGCAATTAGGAGGAAATGTTAGAAACCCCTTTGGAGGGGTTTTCAAGTCCATAGGAGGGATTTTAGTTAGAACAGATGGATATGAAATGTCTGAGGCTAAAAAAACACAGAAGAAAGAGGAACAATTAGCAAATGTATACGTGGCAAAGGGTTTGAAACCTGTGATAGACATTTGTAAATGGGCACATGTGAAAAAGAAAGAGCTCCCTCTGAAAAGAGTTCCGGCAACACCTTGGCCCCTCCTATGAAAAGCCTTCTCCCTAAGCCGGCCATTGAGCTGCTTTGTTAAGACAGCCTGCTGTAATTGCATTATTGTATCCAGCCCATTAGGAAGCTTCCGGAGCAGAGGCAGGAGGCTAATTTGGGGAAGCAAGTGAGTGAGCACTCATTTCAGGTCCTCTCCCAGCCACACTTGCGAGGAGGTGGAAATGGACAGCTTTGTTCTCAGGGTGATTGTTCTATGAGATAAATTACTCACATTCGCAAAAGCATTTTTCCAGTCAGTTAGATATTCACAAGTATCACCTGGTGCCCAGAAAAACTGCACAAACTTTATCTTTTCTTTGCTTCCAAGCTCAATTAATACACTTTATCTAGTGGAGTGCCATTGATTTACTATAATATATGCCAAAAACTCGATCACAGCATAACTGATTTATAAAGCACAATATCCTGTTTATGAACAAACGATACCATAAAGTAACTGACAAGCTCTGCCAGCAAACGATTTTGCTCATGTTATGGGAGACATAATTTTTTTTTCTTTTTTAAATTTTCTTTCCAACTCTTTTCAAAATTGCTGGCATGGTGGTATACTCAATCATGTAATGCGTATCATCAAAGCAACTGAGAGAAATATACCCTCCCAAAAATCACACAGGATTTTAAAAATGCAGTGCAGTTTTCCATAAAAGAAAGGAATCCCTGTCTCTACTCTTCCAGGAGGAAGTTGATTCGGTAAGCTGGCAGGGATAGGAACAGGTCTCGAGCAGATCTGGTCACACCAGTGACAACATTTATATTCCCTTCCCGTGACTCATCCCACCAAAAAGACAGAGCCACACTTTCCACTTTCAGGGAGCCCTGAGCCCTGACAGCCAACGAGGGTAGTGGATGGAAGGTGAGCACCATCAGCCCCTATAGATGATGTCCAAATGTGAAACCCACTCAGGCTCCTTATAGAGGCCTGGAAGGTCAAAATACAGGTATTCCATCCAACAGAGGAAATTAAATTTTTTTTTCCTTCTTGTACAAAAATTGAAAACTCAGAGAGCTTTCACAATATCCTGAACCAAATGCATTCTGAATTCTGAGAGCTTTGAGTCAGGGGAGAGTTTTTCTAGACTGTTTGTTTTGGATGAAGCCCCCATAGACACCCCCACTGGAAAGGTCATGACTCCACAACTCAAGCAAAGTGAACTGATCAAGTACATTGAAAATGCAAAAAGTGAAAGCCAGATGTTTTTTGTTACCATCCTAACACACAATCAAATCTCCCTCTTCGTCTTAGCTCTGGAAGACTTGGACACATTTTTCAAATATGACAGGGAGAAGCTGTTCAAAGTGGGTCAGCGATGAACTGTGAATATCATGGTCATAGAAGGACAGATGGCATGCTTGTTGACGGAAAAAGTTGGCCAAGAAAGAAGAGGCTCCTTAGGCCTCACATAGATACCTGCCTTGCCCTGGTGAGCTGGGCAACGGGACTTCTAGTCGGACAGTTGGTAAGGGTCTGCTGTCACCATAACCAACCAAAAGGCTTCCTAATCCCTAGAAACCCAGGCATATATCATCCCTGCTCAAAATCCTTCCCCCACACCTCACGAGTCCACCACTCAGCCCAAGATGACCCTCAAGCCACTCTTGCTTCATGTCACCATTTTGCCAGTGCTGACCATAACATATTTTACCTTGTATTGCTAACTTTTATTAGCAAAAATGTATGGGGTACAATACATTCTTTTGCATGCATAGATTGTGCAGCGGTCAAGTCAGGGCTTTTAGTGTATCCATCACCCGAGTAAGGTACGTTGTATCCACTAAGTAGCATCTTATCATCCACCACCACACCCCTCCTCCACTCTGGAGCTCCCTTCATGTATCATTGTATTCTCTACGTCCATACAAACACAATTTTTTTAGTACTCACTTTTAAGTGAGAACTTGTGATATGTGGCTTTCACTTAAGATAATGGTCTCCAGTTCCATCCACAGCCAGCTTTTGTCATACACACACCTCTCTCTACCTGAGGTGGAAGGAGGGAGTAGGAAGGCAGCATTTTGCTCTTTATGGCTTTATATTCAAAGAATATCCAGCGAGCAAGGCCACTGGCAGGTTTCCATGGCACAAATGTTTCCTTGCTTTTCTCCCCAATGAAGACGCCTTTGCTCAGACCTCTGGTCTTGCCCCACTTCAGTATCACACATATTCATCATGTGCGACTAACAGGATAACTGAATTCCTTGGTGTGCAGTTGCATGAGGCTGCAGCCACCATGGAATTCTCCAGCTAGCCCTTTTTTGTACCAGGCTGTGTTACAGGAAGAGGAACACACAGTCATCAGTGCAGCCAGATGCTCTGGTGTAGATGGGGATGAGAGAGCATGTGCTAGTGTCTCGCTCTGAGAGGCGCTGGCATGACTGAGCAGCGGCATTGTGCTTGGGTCTGCCCTGGCTGCCCCAGAGGCCATAGGCCCCCTCCCGTGCCCAGCACCCCTCTATTCCAAGTCCTGCCCCGACTCCAGAAGTGCTTGTTCTGCTGCTTATTGTCTGGGATCCGGTGTCTGTCTTGGCTAACAGATATCGGTCCTGACCCAGGCTGCAAGTATCTTTATGAACCAAAACCTCTCCCTGGGGCTCCAGCAGCTGAATTTACTGTCCCGTTTATGAGTATTCTCTGATTTCTCTAGAAGTGGGGATGTCTCTGCATTTCAGGTCACTGTAATCCAATAGGTGGGAGTCCCCAGCAGTGACCTCTAATCACCGACTTCCCCGCGGCCGACCATCTGCCCACTTGTCCAGGCCTCCAAAGCCCTCCCTCTGTGATGGCTAATTTTATGTGTCAACTTGCCTGGGCCACAAATTGCCCAGATAGCTAGTTAAGCATTATTTCTGTGTGCATGTGTGAGAAAGTTTGTGGAAGAGATTCACTTTTGAATTAGCAGACTGAGCAAAGAAAGATCTGGCTTCATCAGCGTGGGTGGGTATCACCCAATCCATTACAGTTACGAATTGAACAGAATTGTAAAGGAAGGGTGAATGAATTCCTCCTGATTGCTTGAGCTGGAATGTCGATCTTTTCCTGCTCTGGGATATTTCTGCTTCTCAGGCCTTCAGACCCAGTCTGGAATCGACACCAAGGTCTCAGCATTCAAACTACACCACGGTGAGTCCTGGGTCTCCAACTTGCAGATGGCAGAAAGTGAGATTTCCCAGTCTCTATAATTCCATAAGCCAATACCTTATAATAACTCTCTTCGTACACACACACACACATACACACACACACACACACACACACACACACACACACACACACATTTAAACACATATACTACATATATTATATTATATTATATTATATTATATTATATTATATTATATTATATTATATAGGGTCTTTTTCTCTGCAGAATCCTAACACACCATTCTTATTTTACCCTCAGAGTCTTTTAGAATCACAAACTGCCTCCTGTCTCAGATGCTCTCACTGACCTGGTTTGTGGTCTATATCCCCACACATCAGCACAGTAATATTTCATGAATCACTCAGGCCCTTTCTCTCTCTCTGTCTCTTTTTTCTTTCCAGATAAACCTACTTTGGTTTGAGCTTGTTCTGGCTAAGATCCTGGTAGAATACAGTGCTCAAAGCACTTAGGATTTCTGTGTCACACTGTAAGCAAACAGAGCAAACAAACAAAATGGAGCAATAACCAGTCTTACCCTTACGATCTCCTAGGGGACGATGGGAATTGCTTGCACAAATCTGATTGGACCTTTCCTTATGCAGAGACTACCAAATGCCCTTTCCTGTCAGAAACACATTATTCTGAATGTATTGTGTTATTTTGTCATTGTTCATATAAATAATATTTTAATATGATATGCTATTTTTTAAAAATTTGTATTTCAAAGATGGGTGCAATTCAGGGTTAGGTATACAAATGGTCATTGTACAGGAAAAGTTTGGGCCTTACGTTGGTCCCCACTTCACCTGGCTTAAGATCAGGTACTCCTATGGATGAAGTGTGTCCTCCCTCCGTCGCCTGGCAGCTTCCCACTACTGCCAATCCCTTTCTTATAGTATTATGATCATTGTTCAGGGTCCGCTTATGAGTGAGAATATGTGTTATTGTTAAGACTAAAGCTCCACACTTCATTTAGTAAGAAATTATAAAATCTCTCTCTCTCTCCTTTCCCAAAGTCCTTCATGCACTCCACCCCCCCCCCCCCGTCCCCCTTGTTTTCTCTCCATCTGGGCTCAGTTGTGCACACACACACTTGCACACCCGACACACAGGTTCCTGGCCGTGCCAGCCATGAGCTTCTGTTTCTTAACAAATGAGTCAAGAGAGATAGGGTCTGTACACAGGGCTTCTCTCATGACATAACTTATAAGAAAAATTGTGACAGCCAGCCTCATGATCACTAGAAGAACACTGGTGGAATAGTGACAGCTGAGCACAAGAAGTTAGAAGAGGGAAAAATTCAACTCTGATGCTACCAGGAATGGAGAGAGACAACTTCAAACTCCAAGAAGGAAAGAAAGTGTGGCCATTTGCACATCAAAGAGGGAGCTGGGAAAGGCTGATGGGGAGCCCTAGAACTGGTGTTCTGCAATGAGATGCCCAGAGGCCAGGAGACCCTCCATGGGCTGCCATCTGCCACCTCCAAGATGAGCCCCAGATGGACCAGAGCAGCAGGCATTGGAGAATGCACAGGCCTTGCCAGACATGCGAGAGAGGAAGGCACCCACATGGTGGCAACTGGGAAAGACGTGTCCTTGCAGAAGATCCTAGGCTCAGGATTGCAGGTCAGACACCACAACAAGAGTGCCACCGCCCTCGCTTCTGAAATCCATAAACAGTGACTGCGTAAGAAAGACCTGTAATCACTATGTCTCATGCGTCAGACTCAGTCCTTTAAAATTGTCAAATGCAGCAGGGCTTGGTGGCTCAGCCTTTAATTCCAGTACTTTGGGAGGCCAAGGCAAGTGAATTGCCTGAGCCTGTGGGGTTCAAGACCCACCTGGGCAACTTGGTGAGATCTCGTCTCTACAATACATCAAAAATTAGCCAGGAGTGGTAGCACATGACTGTAGTTTCAGCTACTTGGAAGGATCGCCGGAGCCCAGCAGGTCGAGGCTGCGGTGGCAGAGAGCGTGCCACTGCACTCCAGTCTGGGTGACAGAGTGAGACTCCAACTCTAAAAAAAAAATGTCAAATGCTTTTGAGTTCCTGAATTTGTTTGAGCTAGATGACAAAAGGATGATTGTGAGTAAATTTCAAATCACAAGCATGACTTTTGAAGACTCAGTGAAATTCCAAAGGCTGCCCATTTCCACGTGGATTCAGCTGTTCTGTGGGTCAGCCTAGGACCTCATAGCAGGATGATTCAAACCTCCTATAATGCTGTTTGCCTTGATCCTGTTCCTCACCACCAGGTTTGCAAAATATGTGATGTTAATATCACATTCAACTTTGCGACCTAATACTTACATAGTCTGTGAAAACTACGGCAGACCATCCATTGTCTGAATGTGGGCTGTTGGTGTTTCAAAGAAAATACAGTTAAGGAGAAAACCGTTGGGAATCATTTCTGGGGCCCAACTCAGAAGTCACACATGGAAGCTAAAATTTTGAAACAAGCCACCCTAATGACCCTTGTCTCTCATGCCTGGAACTCTGAGCAACTTCTGGAGATAACCATTGAAAGGAGGTACCTATAGAAACCTGAAAGAAACTTAGCTTATTCTTAGTTTAGTCTTTTTTGCCTCAGCATAACCATTAGAAAGCATTTAGACATTCTACTGCAGTCCAAGTGGCAGCCTGTCCCATCCCACCACTTCAGCAAATCTCCATCAGATGCAAGACCAGATAGCCCAATGTTTCAATTCATGATTTAGCATAACAATCTATAGTAAACTTTCAGGATCTTTGTCAAGGTGGAAGGTCAAAGCCATAGAAAGGATAATAAGATCACCCTTTCATCTGGTGGCCAATCCCCTCTGTGACTCTTTTCTCACTCTCCTCTCTTCAAAACCATGTCTCCCCGTGGACTGTGCCGGAACTTGGTGGCAATTGATGGCTCCGGCTGGGGCGGCTCCCCAGTGTGTCTGAAGACCCCAAGGAAAGGTACTGAGGTCCATTAGGGTGGGAGACTAAGGTCTATCGTCTACCTTGACCTGTAGCCAAGCTCTCCAAGCTTCGCCACGGACCAGACTAGATCCTGGTGGGCACTATCTGTCTCTTCACCAGCGTGACTCCCTGGAAAGGTAAGAAGGCCCCTGAAGGAATGTCCTGGACCACCAGTGCCTGACCAGCTGAGAAGCAAGGAACTTGTCCCTTATCTTTCACTGACTAATCTGTTTTTTCTTTGTCTAGAGATGAGTTACACGAGTGGAGCTCTGCATCACCTTGGCCTTTCTTGGCACGAAGTACCACCTTCAGTGAATCTCACTGTTTTTTGGTTGTTTTTTTTTGAGTTAGAGTCTCACACTATCACCCAGACTGGAGTGCAGAGGCCACTCCTGGCCACCGCACCCTCAACCTACTGGACTCCGGCAATCCTTCCGCCTCAGCCTTCCAAGTAGCCAGAATTACAGGTGCGCGCTACCACGTCTGGCTGATTTTTTATTTATTGTAGAGATGAGGTCTCGCCAAGTTGCCTAGGTGGGTCTCGAACCCATGGGCTCAGGCAATCCACTCACCTCAGCCTCTCAAGGCGCGGGATTACAGGCTGAGCCACCGAGCCCGGCTGAGTCTCACTGTTTATCTGGTTGGGAGGAAGGTCCTGAAAGCTACTCTGTGAGGTCGCTCTTTCTTTTACCCTGGGAAATGCTGGCATCTGGAACTCACTGCAGCAAGTTGGAATAGCCCTGGTACTGGTGGCTACGGCATTGTCTCCAATGGGTCGAGGAGACAGAGGACGCTCTCTCTCACTCGTTTTCACGTCCACACAGGCTGATTCCACCGATCCTCTGTCTGGGATGCCTGCTGAGGGCGTGGATGGTTTCTGACTCCATTCTAGGCAGGACCTAGGTGCTGGATGGTCTCCGATTCCACCCTCCTTTGTCTGGGATGCTGGACTTAGGTGGTGGATGGGCTTTCTCTCTCTTGGACCTCTCAGATGCAGCTCTTAGGATACCCTCCCTCTCTTTTGTCTCTGGGGCCCTATCATGGGGAATACTCAGTCGTGAAAAAGACTGACCATTGGCATGTCTTTCCATTCTAAAAGGTCACAGGTCCCTCTCACTAGACAGGAGCTTCTGCCTTAAGTGTCTCAATACTGGCAAGGCAACCGGGAAATGAGCCCAAGGAGAGTCTATTGCCTTGGGTACTCTCCTTCAACTTGACCTCTATTGCTGCCACAAGGACAAATGGTCCATGGTTTGTAAAATGACACTGGACTCCTTGTTCTTCACTGCCACTCTGTTTCTCTGATGACTTTATCTCCTTCCTGCTGTCCATCTAACAACTCACACACTAACTCAGCTGATTTAACTTCTCCTGTCTGTTGTAATCTGGGTTTGCTACCCCACTCTCCGTCAGTCAGTTTCCCTTCTTACCCTCCATCTTTACCTGTGGAGGAGGGGCAGAAGTTTATGGTCCTGACGCCTAACCCTGGCCTTCAGTCTGTTTTCTCTCCTCCCCCACATCCTGATAACCCCCTGGCAGTAGCCCTACTAAATGCAACAAGTCAAACCACCTGTGCCATCTCCTCTCCCTGCCCGCCAATGCTTCTCCACCACATGTACTTGGGAAGCCCATTCAGGTTTCCACATGGCTTATCCGGTCTCCCCTCAGGGGGGTGGCCGGGACAAAAAGATATTAAAGTTCATGTTTGGTTTTTTATGATAAAGCTCTCTCAAATATAACTGGGACTATCCCAAACAAAAGTAAAGGGATTGTATGTTAATTAATCCTGTTAACTAACTAAAAAAAGTCAATCGTCATTTTAATCTGCTTTTCCAACCCAACTTGTAAGTACTCTAGTAAAATCTTAATTCCAACTTTACCATGTTCTAAAACATGAGTGCCAAATAACACCAGCGTTTGTTATATCAGGCTCGCTAAAGTTGTATTTTTAAAAAGAATGTTAAGGCCGGGCACGGTGGCTCAAGCCTGTAATCCCAGAGCGTTGGGAGGTGAGGTGAGTGGATTGCCTGAGCCCACAGGTTTGAGAACATTGTGGATAACTTGACTAGACCTCATCTCTACATTTAAAAAATCAAAAAAATTAGCCAGGCGTGGTAGCGCATGCCTGTAGTTCCGGCTACTCAGAAGTCTGGGGTGGAAGGATCACCGGAGCACAACAGGTTGATGCTGGGGTGGCCATGAGTATGTCTGGGCAATGGAGTGAGACTCAACTCAAAAAAAAAAAGTTGAATCACTTTTACTAAGCCTAGTACTTCTGCAGAATGGATAAAATACTAGGTGCTCTGTGAACACAAGAAGGATGGGAACTTGATCACTTTCACCTAATTGTCCACACCTTACAACTAAAACTGTAATTTAGCAGTTTATAAAGGGCCTTTTTAAAACAAAGTTACCTGTTCATAATCATAAATAAATAGGGACAGATCATTTCACATCCATGTGGTCTGTTCACTCCAAGGAGTTTTACATGTATAAGCTATTAAAAAGGAGCTTTTACAGGATTTTTCAGCCAAGACATTAGAAAAGCAACAGTACACCAACATGGAGGGCTGGAGGGCTGCAGAACCAGAAGGCCAAATAGGCATCCCAATGGTAGTCACAATTAGCGACAAAACGCCAACTGCCCATCAAAGACCTAGTAAGAACGAACCTGCTAAGGGAGTGGTGACTGCTGCTTATGGGTAAGGTCTGTGGGGGCACTCACAGCGCAGTTGCCCCACAGAGGCCTAAACTTCCTGGATCTTATCCACTGTGCAGGCCAGAAGAGTCATTGGAAAGCAGGTGCACTCTCTTCTGAAGAGAAGAGAAAACGCTTGGCTCACAAATGGTGTCCGCTTAAGAAGGCCTGGAAATCTGCTCAAGTGCTTGGCAATGGCTCACCATCGCCCCAACAACCCCCAGGTGAATGAATATTAGGGCACTGGAACCCACATCGATTTCTTATTAACACAGGTGCCAGCCTTTTGGTCCTGGCCATCCATGTTGAAATCATATAGCCTTATCTTAATCAAAAGTTACTAAAGATTAATTCAAAGTATAAATGTAAGAAGTTATCTAAAAAGGTAAACGAAGAAACCAGAAAGCAAAGGAAAAGATGTTAAAAAGTTGTTGATATAAAGACATTGTTTTGGGTAAAAAGAATATAAAGGAAACAAATAATTTTATATAAGGAAAGGATCTTGTATGGTACTGTTTTGGTTTATAATAAAATGGCTGGTTATTTAAAGGAAGGAAAATATAGAACAAAAATAGAAGTTTCAAGCATGTTGAAAATGGTATGAGTATGTCAAACTAAGAATCTCCAAAATACTTTTTCTCCTTTAAACAGTGGAGGAGGAAGAGACAAAATTCAGTCTGCTCCCCCTGCTGTCTTTGTTACAAAAAAGTGAGGACTTTTTTTTTTTTACTTTTCATAATCTCTGGACTATCACTTTGGCTACAAAAGTAACTTTTGCAATAACTGCTCTAATCCTGAGTTATAACATTATGCTTTTAAATATTTTAATACTTAAACTCTTCAAGTTCTCAATTCAGTCTCTCTAGGGTGGGGTAAGATAAAAGTCTCAGGAACCACACCTAACCCATACCCTCCTCCTGAACTACCTGCAGACCAGGCACAAGGATTACTAATCGAACACAGAGCGCATCAAAAGCAGAGAGATGTCATTCTCCCATCTCTCTGGAGTAGAGGTTACCTGGGTTTCACCTTCTAGCATAGCAATTGTTGTAAAGGTATATCAGACCTATTATAAAAACAAAGGGGACGGTTTTCTGTTGCCTATGTTTACCTGTTTTTAAATCTCTTGCTCATTATTACTTCCTACAATTTAAGCTACAACTAACTACAGTTCTCTAATGCTTTCAATTTTTTCTTCTTCGGGCTTTGTCAAAGTAGCTGTATTTCCTTAATAAGTCATTATTAACAAAACTCCTTATAACTGTCTGTAAATTCTTATCACAATCCGAAGAAGCTTGAAGACAAGCTGCAGGGATATCCACATATGGACTCAGGTATTTACTGGTACAACAGTAGGAACTGTCTGGACTCCTGTAATGGTTATCAAGCACACTGAGGTAACTATATATACATTTTACCAAACATCGAAGACTCCATATGTCATAACAGTGGCTATAATGGCCTTTATTACAGTAGTGTTAATTCTAATAGTGTATGCTTGTACACAGTGCTTTGTATACAGATACTAAAGACACTTAACTCCATGGACTCCTGTCCTCTCATCCCAAGTAGGGACAGCTCTCCACTCCATGTCCATCAGGAAGTAGCTACAAAAACCTGACCTTTGTCCCTGTTCCCAGGTCCAAATAAGAATATTTTTGAAATAGCAAGAGGTGGGAATGAAAGGAGGTACCTATAGACACCTAGAAGAAACTTAGCTTCTTCTTAGTTTAGTCTTTTTGCCTCAGCATAACCCTTAGAAAGCATTTAGACATTCTACTTCAGGTCAAGTGGCAGCCTATCCCACCCCACCCTTCGGCAAATCTCCATCAGATGCAAGACCAGGACAACCCAACCTTTCAATTCATGATTTAGCAAAATAATCTATAGTAAACTTTCAGGTTCCTTGTCAAGGCAGAAGGTCAAGGCCATAGAAAGGATAATAAGACTACCTTTGGTCCAGGAGTTTGTGAACTGCAAATGTCTAACAAGTCTCTTGCAGGAAAAAACCCTCCAGGCCCAAACCCCCAGGTTAACCTAATCAGCCCTTTGTGACCTACTGACACAGACAGACCCCACCCTGGCAGCAGTCATGTGACTAACCCACCCATCTGCCTGCTGTCCATCACCTGACATCAGTACCTGTGCTTACCTGCCCCCTTGTGATGACATGGAGCAGAACACCACCCAATCATCTTAATGGCCTTCCTCCACCAAAGGGAAATTGTTAAAAGGACTCAACCATGAGCAGTCATTGGCCATTGCCTTGTTAAGCCATGGTGTGGCCAAGTGCTCTTTGAGCTATGGCTGTCACCATGCTTCCTGATTAGGCCCCTCCCCCACCTTGGGGAGATGACTCTTCTCTTTCTCTCTTTAGTTTACTTTTAAATATATAACATTTTCTAATCTATGTCCTGTGCAATTCTTTGCATCTTTCATGCGGCATCAGATCCCACTCCAGAAATCCACATCCCCAGCAGGCCTGACCTAACATTCTGGAGATCCCGCTGGGAGAGTGTGACCCTAACAACCATGCAGTTGTCTGATCATGGGAGGTGACAGGCCACTGGCTAAGGCACTAGATTTCATTAACAACTGTTGCAGGCCACTGGCTAAGGCACTGGGTTTTACTCAGCTGTTGGTGTTCTTCTCTCATCTCTCCATCTGATTGTAGAGTGAAGCAAGGTCTGTCCAGGCTCTAATGAGAACCATCAATGATCAAGGATCATTAGCAGAATGTTAATTACACTCATTCCTTCCTCCTTCATAAAGGGAAGAGATGTCATTCTTCCTTTTGCTAGGAGACTGAGGTTCTCACTCACCTTTTTTTTTGAGTAGGAGTCTCACTCTGTTGCCCAAGATGGAGTACAGTGGCACACTACTCACGGCCACCGCAGCCTCGACCTGCTAGGCTCAGGTGATCCTTCCACCTTAGCCTTCCAAGTAGCTGGAACCACAAGTGTGTACCACTACGCCCGGCTATTTTTTTTTATTTATTGTAAAGACGAGATCTCACCAACTTGCCACAGTTGATCTCGAACCCCGAGCCCAGGCAGTCCTCTCATCTCAGCTTCCCAAAGTACGCTGGGATTACAGGCATGAGCCTCTGTGCCCAGCCAAATTCACTCTCCATTCTCTGTTCCTTTCCCCTCAGCCAAGAAGGATGACCTGTCCAGATGGCTGATGATTGGGAATGAAGTCATCGCAATGCATGAATCCAGTGTGTGGTCACAGAGTATTGAGGGCTGTATGCCTAGAAGGGGCAGCATGTTCCTGCCTTTCATTAAGTGACCTCAGGGCATGCCTTGCCCTGTCCTGGGAGACCTGTCTACTCTGGCCATCCTGGTTGGGCAAGAATAATTGAGAGCAGAGGTCAAGGGAGCAAACTTTAGCCTTGAAACAAACATTCTGCAGGACAGGTTTCCTTTCTCTACCACTGTGGTCTCGGGCAATTCTGTGCCTGGGTATGCACGTGCCTGGGTATGCTCTGTTCCTGGGTACACACATCACAAAATGCCTGGGTACCATCACTGTCTCCACTCCGTGAGGTCACCCACTTCTCTTCACCTTGGTGCCTGCATCTATATGGTGGGGCCATGAGTGTGTCTAACCCTCGGAGTTGCTGTGATGATAAGCCGGCAAAGCCCTTAGAAGAATGGTGATGTGTAAGCATCGCATAAGTGTTTGAAATTACTATTATCTTAACAATGACATGTTTGATTCCTTTCTGTCTTCTGTGATGATTTCTCAATAAGTTCAGAACCCAGAGGGGAAGAGATTTTGTTTTTTAACCCACTCAAACCTAACCAGCATGCTATGGGGCCAGTCAAGGGCACGTCGGCTGCACAGGGTAGGAAGGTCAAAGAGGGGAGGCAGTGGTTGTGCAGAGAAGAGGAAGGGACAGGGGACAAGCATTCAAAGTTGAGACCTAGTTCAGGTGGTTACTCATGTGTACTGGTTATCCAGCCGCACCTGCCACCTCAATACTCGGCCTGCCTGAGAACTGGCTTTGGAGACAGCCTACGACCTAAGTTACCAAAAAATGTAGTGTAAATGGGGTGAGGTGGGAGGCCTCTGCTCTCTTGGCTCTGGGTTTCAAATAGTGGCTCCCCGTCCAGCAGCAACAGCAGTGCTTGGGAGCTTTGTTATAAATGTGCATTCTCAGGTTCCATTCTGATTCAGACTTGCTGAGTCAGGAACCTCTGGGGGTGGGATCCAGAAATCTGCTTTAAGAAGCTTCCCAGGAGATTCTTGGGCACATCAAGCTTGAAGACTTCTCTAGACCAGGACTCCACACGCTGTGGTCCGTGGGCCAAACCTAGCCCCTCTCCTGTTTTATTTAAAAGAAGCTTTAGTGTAACATAAGAACCATACCCATTACTCAATTACATATTGTCCATGGCTACTGTCACACTAGCAGCAGAGATGAGTCATTGCCGCAGAGACCATGTGGCCGGGAAACCTAAGCTATTAAGCTCTGACTCTCTACAGGTAAAGCATGCTGACCCCCGCTCCAAGCAAGTGCTAATCACTAATCACCTTCTATGGGTCCCTGTCCTCTGGAGAACTTCCACTCCCTCTGCAGCTGTGCTACTCTCTCAGGCCCAGTCTGACAGTCACCCCCTTAATGAAACTTTCCTGCTTTTGTGCCTAGCACTGTGCCCGACCTCTGCCAGATGCATAGTCAATATTGACCAGCTGCAAAAGGTGAATAAGTGAATGAAAGACACTGGGACTATTAGTTCAGATCTCCACTCAAGGGGAAATTCCTGAAAGATAATATCCACTGCTGTTAATGATTTTGCTCCAGCTAGCATTTCAGAAGACATTTTACAGAAATAAGATGCAAGATTCTTTCTTAAACAGAGAGTCTTATCACTCTCGATGCATGAAATGCCAGCAGTGTGCATATTTTTTTTTTTTTTGAGTTGGAGTCTCACTCTGTCGCCCAGCCTGGAGTGCAGTGGCCGCTCCTGGCCACCACAGCCTCGACCTGCTGGGCTCCGGTGATCCTTCCACCTCAGTCTTCCAAGTAGCTGGAACTGCAGGCGCGCGCTACCATGCCCC
>NW_007231507.1:104332-111865 GCF_000164805.1 Carlito syrichta | reverse complement strand
CCAGGCGGGTCTCGAACCTGCGGGCTCAGGCAATCCACTCACCTCAGCCTCCCAAAGGCACGGGATTACAGGCTGAGCTACCGAGCCCGGCTAGCAGTGTGCATTAATGGTTCTGATACAAGTACACCTAACACATAGACCCTTCGGGTAGACAGGAGACAGGCACAGGTGGGATTCTAGAACCTTCCTCTGCACTTTTGTACACAGTTACTGTCCCAGTAGATGCAGTTTCTGAAAAGAATACCGTGTAGGTTCCCATTTCTACTCAGGAAAAACTACAGCTTATGCAAATAAAACTGAATTTGGTGGTTATCTAGCTCTGCCTTATCTGCAATCCACAGACAGACTTAAAAGCTGGCATGGAGCAATCAGATACAAGCCAAAAAAGGGAGGGATTATTGATAGCAACAAAAACAGCAACACATCGCCCTGGGCTCATTTCAAAGCCTCGCGAATCAGTGGGGAGAGGGCGCAGATTATCCCTGAGACAGACAGTCCAAACAAGAATCATCTGTTTTCTTTTTGTAATCAACAAACCAAAAGCTCCAAAAAGTGACAGTGGAAAGCCCAGGACAGTCTCCTGTCCCCTTACTTGTATTACATTTTTATCATAAATCTGTGGTATTTAGTTACAAGTCACTGTGTTGCATCTCAGTAGCTGTAAGCTAGATGGTTATATACAGCTCAGATAGACCTGCCATTTGATCTGTTTGTGAAACACACCCAGGACCTCTCTAGAAGTTTGATTCATCACCATTTTCCCTAAATCCAAGAGGTAACAAGTTGTAGTAGCTCATCTCCAAAGAAGGCCTGGATAAACCATTGTCCCAATATCCGCTCCCTTATGCAGACCTCTCATCATAGATCTCAGGTGGCTTATAATTTATTTTATCAAAGTGATGTTTCAAAAGTGCCCCTGCACAATTTCTATGCGTAAACCTTGAGGTGGCCTGTAAACTCTTGCTTTTATGTACTTGGGAGCCCTAAGCCACCATGTAGGAAGTGCCATTACTGGCTGAAGAGGCCCTGGGGACAGAGCCTGGGACTACAGAGACCTCGGGCTCAACAGACAGACCCTGGGGCCAAGGGTAGAGACCCTGGGGTTACATGGCGAGAACCTGGGGCTCCATGGACAGACCTGGGTTATGGGCCAGTACTCTGGGGTCACATGGACAGACCCTTTGGCTATATAGACAGACACTGAAGCTACATGGACAGACCTTGGGAGCAATGGGGAAAGACCCTGAGGTCACATGGACAGACCTTGGGCTATAGGGAGAGACTCTGGGCTATGGGGAGAGACCCTGGACTCAGGGGTCAGACCCTGGGCTGTGAGGAGAGACCCTGGGGCCACATGGACAGACTTGGTGCTGTAAGGAGTGACCCAGATTCTTTTTTTTTTTTTGAGTCGGAGTCTCACTCTGTTGCCCATCCTGGAGTGCAGTGGCATGCTCCTGGCCACTGCAGCCTCGACCTGCTGGGCTCCAGCAATCCTTCCACCTCAGCCTTCCAAGTAGCTGGAAATACAGGCATGTGCTACCATGCCCAGCTAGTTTTTGATTTATTGTAGAGACAGATCTCGCCAAGTTGCCCGGGTGGGTCTCGAACCCGCGGGCTCAGGTAATCCACTTGCTCGGCCTCCCAAAGTGCTGGGATTACAGGCTGAGCCACCGAGCCCAGCCTGGAGCGACCCAGATTCTACATGTTCCTGCTCTTGGGGCTACATGAACAGACCTTGGGACCACATGGAACACCAGAAAGGCTTGTTGTCCCAGCATCTCAAGTGAGCCTCCCGACGACTCCAGCCCCAGTCATTACTGAAGTGTGAACACCTGTGGGACCTCAAGAGTGCCCTGCAGAAGAACTGCCAGTTGGGGCTCATCAGCACAGAAACTCACGAGAGATAGTAAGACAGCTGGTTTTTCGGAGGATTGTTATTCAACCCATCAACAATAATGGTCAAAACTTCAACAGATGACCACACATTGCAGATTCTGGCTTGTACTTCAGGAAACATTATTCTGAATTTTTCAGAAATAAGCTTCCCTAAACTATGGCAGGGGAGCATCAGGCAGACACTCTTCTGCCTGCAAGAAGGAAGTTGAGAAAAACATTTAATGAGCAAGGATTAAAGGCCAAATACTCTCTACAAAACAGGTGCTGTGCGGGTGGGAGGTGGCCCGTTGGTTCCCTCATGTCAGGATGCTCGGGGCAGGTCTCTCAGCAGGGCAACTACAGCCAAAGTTTGGTCCTCAGTCTAGGACAAGCTTTCTTTCCAATTTCAAAGAACATGTAAAATCCCTGATATACTGGCAAACACAGGACTGAAACCAGGGCTAATGATGTCATTGAATGCCGTCTCAAGACCATGCATCTACAAACTTTTTAATACCATGACACATCAGTAAAACATATTTGACCATCTATCACTGATACATATGTGTGTTGTGTTTGTATCTACACTACATATGCTATAAAATCAATACTAAAATGAAAGATAAAAAGAGGGCTGTCAGCAGAAGTTCTTATGCTTTCTTCCCACACCCTGTATTTTTTCCTGTGTCCCCACTTTGGAGACCCAGACCAGAGGGTTAGGCCTACTGGACACTCAAGCACGGTGCCCAGTTACAGCGACAGAGGCACCCATTAATTCACAAGGAGCCTTTCTTTCTCCAGCTCAGTGCTTGATTAAAAACGGACACATCTCAACTTCCTAATTCCCTTTTTCTAAATCCCTTTTCTCTTGACATGAGAATATTCAGTCCATTATTTGTGATTACACAGTCTTTGCTCTAGTTAAGCTGATACGATTTCCTCCCTGCACATGGCTGGCTGCATGCCACATCACCTTTTGTCTGTGGCAACTTTGCAGAACTTCCCTTGCGGATATGGGGATTGAGATCAGAGGGGTGAGAGAAGGGCTCTGCTGTCTGGGAGACCTGCAGTGCCTCGAGAAGCAGCTTGAAAAGCACCCTTGACTTCCCACCATTGATGATCAGGATGAATACAGAACCTGTACTGGATTTCTTCCTGTCTATTATTACTGTTCTGGTTCCATTGGTCACCACGCTGCTCCCACCTCCCTCGTCTATTCCAATCATGCCAACTGGGCGTAGAATGAATGAAGAAGGGAAAGACGCCTCTTTCATAGGACTCTATGCTCTGATATGAAGGATCGGGTATTGAGACTTATTAAAATGCTAATTACTGCCATTCCTTCTATGTCCGTAAAGGAGACATAACTTTTCCTTTCCGAGAAACACAGAGACTGCATCTTAAAACATATTTTTATTAAAAAGAAAAAACAAAAAGTCATCACCCAAAAATGTTAAATGATCTTTTATTTAGAAAACATTAACGAATTTATCAACAAAAGCTGCAGGATATAATGACAATATAAAAAATGAACTAAATACTATATACTAACAATGAAAACTTAAATATGGAAATTAACAGAATCACATAATACCGTTTACAAAAGCATGAAAATATGAAATCCTTAAGAATATTTTTTAAAAATATATGTTCAAATCTGTACATTGAAAAGCACAAAATATTTGCTGAGGGAAATAAGTAGGATCCCCATAAGTGGAGACAGAGAGAAGACTGAAATGTTAAGCAGTCAATTATTCATAAATTGATCTACAGATTTAATGCAACTGCAATAAAAACTCAGCAGGATTACCTGTAGAGTTGACAAGCTAATTCTAGAGTGTATACGGGCATGCAGGGAAATTAAAAGAGCCAAACAATGTTGAAAAAGAACAAAACTGGATTTCCCACACTACTTGATGGGATTACTTGCTATGAAGTAACAGTAGTCAGGGCAATACTGGTATATATATAAACATTTAGAACAACAGAACAGAAGAAAAAGTAGAGAAGCAGAATATGCATATATGGAAAATTCATTTTCAACAAGGTGCCAAGGCAATTTATTATGGGAAGAAGATAATCTTTTTAACACATGGTGCTAGAAAACTTGGTCATCCATATAAAAAATAAGTAAGCCTGGACCCTAACCCTTACTGTAAAAAAATTAACTCAGAAAGGATAATAAATCTAATTGTAACCACTCTGACTATAAACCACAGAAAATTATTTACTGTAACCCTAGGAAAGGCTAGAATTTTTAAAATAAGACATATAAATCATAAACTGTAAAATAAAAATAATAATCTACATTATATTTCATCAAAATTGAAATCTTTTGCACTCCAAAACAGATAGATAAGACACTATCTTAGTCTGATTTGTGCTGCTATCACAACATACCTGAAACAGGGTAAGTTACAAAGAATAGAAATTTGTTTCTGACAACAACAGATGCTGGTGAGGATATGGAGAAAGGAAAACTTCTACACTGCTGGTGGGAACGCAAACTGTACACCTTCTTTGGAAGACAGTGTGGCGATTTCTGAAAGACCTAGAAATTGACCTTCCATATGACCCAGCCATTCCCCTATTGGGAATATAACCGGAGGAACTCAAATCATTCTACAAAAAAGATACTTGTACACGTATGTTTGTTGCAGCTCTATTCACAATAGCAAAACCACAGAACCAACCATGTTGCCCATTAAAGCTGGACTGGATAAAGGAAAGGTGGTACATATACTGACAATGGAATATTATGCAGCCATAAAGAAGGACAAATATATGGACTTCACAACAACTCGGATAGATTTGGAGTCAATCATACTCAGTGATCTATCACAGAAGCAAAGAACAGAGTACCTTATGCTCTCGCTCATAAGCAGACCTTGAACAATTATCATACTATAGGAAAGTGTTTGGCAGTAATGGGAACTGTCAGGGAGGAGGGGGGGATTGGCAGTTGAGGGAAACTGCTAAGTGAGGGAGGGGCATACCTCATCAACAAGGGTACCTGCATAATGAATGTTTGTATACCTAACCCTGAATTGTACCCCACATCTTTATAATAAAGTCAATCAGTTAGTCAATAAATAAATAAATAAATAAGAAATTTGTTCCTTAGTTCTAGACGCTGGAAAGCCTAAGATCCAGGTACCGGCATCTGGTAAGGGCCTTCTTGCAAGGTCCTCACATGACAGAAAGCAGGAGAGCAAGAACGAACCAACCCACTCCCCAAAGCCCTTTCTTATAGTGACACTAACCATTCATGAGGGTAATACTCTTATGACCCAAACACCTCCCATAGGCCCCACCTCCCAACACTGCTACAGTGGGGATTAAGTTCTCAACACATGAACTTTGAGGAATGCATTTAGATATGGCAGACACCATAAGAAAATGAAAAGGCAAGTCACAGTACTACATGGGATCAAATATTTGAGAAACATATTATATAAGAAATGTCTATTCAGAATACAGCACACTTATTCTTTTTTTTTTTTTTTAGTTGGAGTCTCACTCTGTTGCCCAGTCTGGAGGCAGTGGCATGCTCACGGCCACCACAGCGGCGATCTGCTGGGCTCAGGTGATCCTTCTGCCTCAGTCTTACAAGTAGTAGAACTACATGCATGCACCACCATGCCTGGCAAATTTTTTGATTTATTGTAGAGATGAGGTCTCACCAAGTTGTCCAGGCTGGTCTTGAACCCATGGGCTCAGGCAAAGCATACTTATTCTTAATTCAATAACTAGGAAAAAAACAATTGTCTAAATTGGGCAAAAGATTTCAACAAACACTTCATTGAAGACTATGTGCAAATAGCAAATACATACACGAAGACATGCTTGTCATTTTTAGTCATTGACAACATTTAAATTAAACCACAGAATGGCTAAAATTTAAAAAGAGACAATATCAAGTGGTATCAAAAATTTGGAGTAATAGAAAATCTCCTATATTGTTGGGGGAAGTAGAAAATGGCACTGCTGTTTTTGAAAACAGATTGGCAATACCTTATCAAGTTAAATAGACACTTCCCATAAGACATTAGCAATTTCACTGCCAGGTGGTCACTCAAGAGAAATAAATGCACATGTCCATGTAAAGATTTGTTTATGATTATTCTTAGCTGCTTTATCCTTTTAGCTAACACACGAAAAGAACCTATGTGTCCATCAACCATTGAATGGATACATATATTGTAGAACATTCATACAATGAGACACTGCTCAGTAGTTAAATGAATAAATTCTCATATGCTGCAACATGCATGAAGATTCAAATTTTTATGCTAAGTGAAAATGGCCTGGAACAACTGGCTACATAAGTTCCCACTTACATGACAATCTGACATAACTATAGGATAGAAGATGGATCAGTGTTTACCAAGTATTTGGGGCTGGGTAGAGGAATTGATAGCCAAGAGGTACAGAGAAAATTTGAGGGTGAATAAAGCACAATCATGACTGTGCTGACAGCTAAATGACTATACTTTTAGTCATTAAATTTTAGCCTCAACACTGGGATTCTATTTTGTGTACTTTCACTGAGCTGAGAAAGAGAAACAAAAGATAGTAGGTGCAATTTTTTTATTACATGTACAAGGGTCTTAAAAATGAGTATCAGAAGGTCAGCAGAAATTATCTCTGGTTGTCTGGCTTTTTTTTTTTTTTTGCTGAAGTTGTCTTTTATTGAGATTCCTGAAATGATTATATACTATGACTAGTTATATTTTAACTTTAAATATGATTATTGTCCTTAACTTGTCATAAATTCCAATAAATAATATTTGGATGGAAGGTAAGCAAGAAGGATGCTCCTTGTTTCTTCTAGTCATCTTCTCTGTCAATAAACGTGTCCCCTAATGACCAGATATGCTACAGAGGAAGGCTATCACAAGAAAGCACAGTCCAGCTCCCCTACCTTCTAAGTCCTGAAATCTGTTCCCCCCTTTTTGGTTTCTTTCCTAGAGCTTTAGAAAACACCAAAGAATGGAGAGTCTACAGCAAAGGGTCCCTCTATCCACTGGGCTTCCAACCCCATGAACCTTCCCTTCACCCCATGATCCTCTCCACTCTATCTATAAACTTTTTCACTCTATGGACCATTTGACCCCATAAGCTCCCCATCCCAGGGACCTCACACTTCATGGACCACTCCATCATTTGGGCCTCCCTCATCATATAAACATCCCACCCCACGGACCTTCTTCAGCATAGGGACCTCACACCTCGTGGACCTCCCCCATCATACAGGCCTCCCCCATTATATAGAAATTTCCCAGCATATGGATGCCCTCATCTTACAGAAATCCCTTATTATGTATACCTCCCCCATCAGAGAGCAATCTCTTATCGTATGGACCACCCCCATCAGATATAAATTCCCCATTTGTCGGAGACCCGCTCTGACCTTGGAGGGAAGGGTTAGGACCCACACCGGAGAATCAGGGGACGGCGAGAAGAGACCACTCGAAGGCAGCTCTTCTGGGAACAGTCTGATCAGGACTGAAGCCAATTTTATTCAAACCTTTTCCAACTTATAGACCATTTTCTATACCCTCCAGCAGTGTGATAATTATTTACTGGGGGTGTACAAATTCCATGATGTATATTGTGGTTTACAAGTTATGCGTCACAAGACCGTCACGAGACTTG
>NW_007231507.1:102736-103409 GCF_000164805.1 Carlito syrichta | reverse complement strand
GTCATATAAAATAATTCTACTGTGCAACTTTCCATCAGGTGTATAGAGATTTACTTATAAGTTTTACTGCCATGTATGCACACTGGCCACTAATCACACGCCAATATTATAGGTATAACTGGTATCCTATGTCAGAGGCAATTTTCCAGATGGGCCTTTACAGGCCTCAGCCATGTAGCTATAGATGTTGGCTCCCAACACCCATTATATGGGCCTCCCCATCATATGGACCTCGCCAATCATGTAGACCCTCCCCATCACATAGAAATCCCCCATCATATGGGCGTCCACCATCATATGGACTTCTCCAAGTATATGGACCTCCCCAATTATATAGAAATCTCCCATTATATGGACCTCCCAAATCCTACGGACTTCCCAAGTCATATGGACATCCCCCATCATATAGAAATCCCCCATCATATGAATGTCCCTCATCATATAGAAATCCCATATCATAGGGACCTTCTCAATCATAAAGAAATTCCCCGCCTATAATCCCAGTGCTTTAGGAGACTGAGGTGAGTGGATTGCCTGAGCCTGCGGGTTCGAGACCCACCCGGGCAACTAGGCAAGACCTCATCACTACAATAAATCAAACATTAGCTGGGCATGGTAGCATGTGCCTGTAGTTCCAGCTACTCGGAAGGCTGAGGCAGAAGGATCACCGGAG
>NW_007231507.1:95130-102495 GCF_000164805.1 Carlito syrichta | reverse complement strand
GGGCTCAGGCAATCCACTCACCTCAGCCTCCCAAAGGCGCGGGATTACAGGCTGAGCCACCGAGCCTGGCTCCTCCAGTCTATTAATCTCTTCATTCTGTGGACCACTTGATCCCACGAGACTCCCATATCATAGGGACTTCCCTACCCCATGAACCACCACATAGCATGGTCCTTTTAGATGTTTAACCCATGTAGAAACCAACTTTTCTAGACTCTTGTCCTCGCCTCACATTATAAATGCCAATATTTACAGGCTAATCTCTTAGACAAAAGCAGTAGTACTATTTTAATTTAACTTTTTCTTATGTTGTGAACAGAATCACATAGAACATTATTTGAGAGGAGCCTATTTGGGGAAATAGGGTGGTGGGAGGGGTTGGGGGAGAGATGAGGAAGACAGTGTGAGGCGAGGGGAGAGAGTGCTCTCAGGAGAGGGCAGGCAGACACTTCCCATGAAAGGGTATCCCGGGGTTTTTGGGGGCACTGGTGGTCCCACTAATGAGTCCAATTCTTGCTCTAGGGTTCACATCGCCATGGTATCTGATGCCACTATTCTCCTGGGAGCTGAGGCTGCAACGAGAAGCGAGGAGGAACCCAGATCTGAAGGTTCAAAATAGCTGCTTCCTGGACTTTTATCTAAACCCCAAAATAGAATCGTGCTCATCCTTAGGATTCAGCTGAATGTGCTCAATGCCAGTTAAAAATGGCAGCTTCATCCTCTCTCCTGTGGGTTCTCCAGCAAATGCCTTTTACTTGAGCTGGGATTTACATTTTTCATCGTACAACAGAGGCCACTGGCGGCAAATTCTATTATCTTTACTTGAAATATAGAGAATCTATGAGTGTAATAAATTGTAGAATTAGCCTCATTCATGCTATACTTAATTAATTTTGATTCAGCACTTACTGTTGTACTCATTATACGAAATATCGTCTACTCCTGAGGAAAGCATGGAGAATTCTAAAGGAATGAAGTTCTCAGAATACACACACTCACTCGTGGATGCACGCTCATTCCAACGCAGACTTGCCGGGAATACGAGATCCCAGGCTGTGTGTCGTGGCTGAGAGGCAGACTTTGGGGGCAGACCACATGCATTTGCATCCTGGCTCTGCTCCTTATATGTTCTGTGATCAGAAGCAAGTTTCTCAAGCTCTCTCAGCCTCAGTTTATTCATTTGTCAAACGGGGCAATGATGGTTGGTAGATATTGTACTTCAGCCAAACTACCAGTAGCAGAATGAAGTCAGCTTGCGATATGCTGTTGAGTTGTGGACTTTGGAAATTCCTCAGCAGGGAAACTAACAGGGTGTCAATCCACAAAACCAGGAGGAAACCATGGGTCCTTGCAGGTGTTGACCCAGAGGCCTGGGATCTAGGACCACCCGGCTGCCTTGTTATGAGGCCTACATTTTTGAGAACCCATAGAAGCCTAGCATTCTCCCAACTCCCCCCGACTAAACAAGAAAGTCCAGAGACAGGGAAGGCAGAGAGCTGTCTCTGGGGACCTGTTTCTTTATAGTGTCCTTTCTTCATACCCTTCCCTTCCTTCAGGCTTCAGCGGCTTAGGAAGCCAGAGAGTGATGGACTCTGCAGGCATCAGCCTCATTCAGCATGGCCTCTGCTTTCTTTCTGATGAACACAGTGCCTCCTTCTTCCCCCGCAGGCGGCAGAGACATTCACCTCCCTAAGAGGAGGCCACAGCCCCAGACACAGCAGTCTGCATGCGAGCACCTGTGTCCCCACAGCGGCGCTAGTCAAGACAGATCCCACGCTCGAGGAGATGTGAGCAAATCCACCCAACCACAAGGCAGTTTACACCTGCTCTCTTTCCACCCACCTCCACCAGACAACTACCAACAGGATGCCCATCTCCTCAGAAACATGCAGGCCCTTTGCCTGAAACACAAAAGGCAAAGGAGCTAGCCAGGCCCTCTCAGGCCCGGTGACCCACAGACCAGAAGTGACAGCCCATTGTACAAGATGAGGCAAAAGCATGCAGTAAGCCCCTTCATCCAAGTCCAAGCCCCTCAGGTACTCCATGGCAGTGGGCTGAATGATGGTCCCTCAAAGGGTATTTCCACATCCAAACACCTGGAATCTGTGAATGTGACCTCATTTGGAAAGAAAGGGTTTTTGTGGGTGACTTAGTTCATTGGGGCTGCAATAACGAAATACTATAAACTGGGTAGTTTATAAACAACAGAAATCTATTTTCCACAGATCTGGAGACTGGGAAGTCCAACATCAAGATGCTGGCAGATCTGGTGTGTGGTTGGGCTCCCCACTTCATCTTCACAGGTACACAGATGGCCAACTTCTGTGTCTTCATGTGGTGGAAGTGATGACCAAGCTCCCTCAGACTTCTTTAATAAAAGCACTCAACCTGACTGGGCGCGGTGACTCAGTTGATAATCCCAGCACTTTGGGAGGCTGAAGGGAGAGGATTGCCTGAGCTTGGGGGTTCAAGACCAGTCTGGGCAAAAAACAAGCCAGGCGTGGTAAGACGAGTCTGTAGTTCTGATTTCTGGGAAGGCTGAGGCGGAAGGATTGCCAGAGCCCAGCAGATTGATGCTGCAGTGGCCATGAGCACTCCAGTCTGAGTGACAGAGTGAGACTCCAACTCAAAAAAAAAAATGCACTCATCCCACCCATGAGGGAACCATCCTCGTGATCTAATTTCCTCTCGAAGCACTCATCTTCTACTGGCATCGCATTGGGAGTTAGGATTCACCATGTGAATTTTGAGAGGACATAAACCTTCAGTCCACAGCAGCGGAGACAACCAAGTGGTGGATCTCAGATGGAGACATCATCTTGGATTATCTGGCTGGGCCCTAAAGCCAATGACAGGCGTTTTTATAAGAGACACACAAAGAAGAGAAGAAATTCATGTGAGGACTGAGGCAGAGATTAGAGCAATGATGCCACAGGCCCAGGAATGCCTGCAGACACCAGATCCCAAAAGAGAGAAGGCAAGGTCCTCCCCTAAAACCTTTGAAGGGAGGCTGCCCTCCTGACAAACTGGATTCCAGACTTCTACCTTCCAGAACTGTCAGAAAATAAATGTCTGTTTGAAGCCACCGCCTGTGTGGTCATTTGCTATGGCAGCCTTGGGGAATTCATGCACTGCTCGGGAGGAAATCCTTAAGGGTAGCTCCTCTGGAGGGTCTCTTTGGGGATGCAGATGGATGGAAAGGCCATGGCTAAACCCGGAAATGGGTAAGTGCTGATGAGCTCGTTAAATAGATTATGATAGTCAGGGTCCCTGAGAAATTGCCCTGTGCTGCCATGGGCCCTCCTCCCTGTTAAGGAAAGGTGATGAGAGCCACTGCAGACTGCGCCTTCTACTTCATGTGAGATGTGATTGTATGTGGAGGCAGAATTACCAGCAAGGAAGCTGAAATGCAAAAGGGTTCCTTAACGGAAGCCACGATTAGACCGTGAGAACAATGCCTCTGGTGGCTCCTGGACACTGCCTTGAATCTGGGTTTACCATGTACATTCCTGTGCTATCCATCATCCTGTTACCAGCCCCCTCCCTCTCATTTTTTGCTGTGACCCAAACCTCACTACTCCTTCGTCCAGGGGCTACCGTCTCCTCCTCCGGAATGCATTTTAGTCGTGCCCAGGTTTTTAGCCTGGGTGGTTGCTTTCCTCTTCCAGAACGGCAACACCCACCCACGCATCCCATCAGACACACACAGGTGAAGCAACCAGCTGAGAGGAGCCTAGTGATGCTCTCAAACTTTCCAGCCCGTGGCTGGTGGTGTGTCTATGCAAATCCACAGCAGCCGTGTCAGCTGCGATGTCTTCGCAATAACTCTCTATTAACTGTGAATCTCCCCATCAGGGTCTACCTCTCCTGTTTAAGTCCCCATTTCCTGCTGTTGTCCTAAAAACAGGGCCTTTCCTTTACAAAAGCTGATTCTGAGATTCAGGGACCACACATCCGTTTTTCCTTCCAGGGATAGAGAGAGGCATGCTGCCTGGCCCCAGCCTGCCATTCTGGAGCAGAATTCCCTAAACACAGACACGGGGTGGGTAGTCAATCTGAAGAAGAACAAGGGGGTAATAACCAAATCATACCCATGGAATCAGTAAGAATCCTCTAAAAGAAAAGAGAGGCCAGACAAACGAAGTCTAGTGGTTTGTGTGGTACTCAGGACTTAAAAGTTCTGTGCGGCACTGCCGTGCCATCTCCACCTTGGTTCTGCCGCTTGACCTTCCGGGACTCGGTTTCTCCATTCACAAGACGGCCACACACCCGGGATGCATCTTGGACTCATGTTGGGCTGGGAGAGGCACTTGGGCAATAATTGCAAAAAGTTTAGAAAACACAAAGTGCTCTGACACACAAATCTTAAGCATCTATTAAATATTTTCAAGTGATTAAAGATAAATGTGTTTTCCTCTTCATCAGAAGGAAAGGCTCCCGTGAGCCCATCAGAATTCAGGGCGTTTGTAGGGAGAGGCGTGGTCCCTGGCTACACTCCACCATCTCATTTAAGTCCTGATTTGCAACCGATACTACTTTGTCCACCCCCACCCCCTCACCCCCACCCCCCGCCGGGAACATAAAACAACATCTGGAGATATTTTGGTCTTGCAATCTGTACCGGTGGAGGCCAAGAAGCTGCTAAACATTCTACCATGCACAGGCTCCTCCCCATAGCAAAGACTTACACAGCCCACAATGTGAGCAGCACTGCAGTGCAGAAACCCGACTGAAACAACCTCAGCACGAGGCCCATGGGATTTGGGGACAATGTTTGCAGTGGGGCTCTTCACCGGGACTAAAATACCATGTCCACCAAGTACTAGAAGATGAGATCATCTCCTAATCTTTCTGCTTCAGAGACCCCCATAATCAATTTGCATCTATTACAAAATAAGGAGAAATGATTTGGGAAATACAGAATAACAAAGGGAGTAAAGCCAACGCTCTTTCCACATGCCAACTGTCCAACATTCGAGAATTCTCTTCTACCAGTCACCTTCACTCCACCTGTGTGGCCATGCAGACCAGGGAGGAGGTGTGGTGGGCAGAAGCCTCCGCAACTGGGGCAAGAAGGCAGCCAAGGGGGATTGGAAATACGGAAGATGACGTGAGAGAACATCCTCTCAACCTTCATTTATTGAGCACCAGCCTTGTGTGACTCAGGTTGTGTGGATGAACAAAACATGGCACTGCTTTCTCGCAGAGCTCACAGGCTAGTGGGGTCAGGACATCCACGATACATGCCTGTGAGGACCAAAAGAAAGCAGGCCAGGTGAGGACCAGAAAAGGAGGATGTGTGGTAAGGGGTGTCCGGCAGCCTCTCAGATACAGTGAGATTCCCTCTCAGGGAGCTGAAATGCCACTTCACCAAGTCAGCCTGGAGGTCAAGTTGAAGAGCGGTCCGATGACCCAGGTCACCGGCATGATGCATATTGTTAGTAAATTAACCCACACACTCTTTCCACCATGCTTCCTGTCCACTGCTCCAGCAGGTGATGATGACACCCACCCATAATAGTCTGCCCAGAACTGGGGCACCCGCAAGGCGAGGCTCGCTCTCACCCCACTGTCAGGGCCGAGTAGACAATTACTCGAGCTACCACACGGCCACCACTCTGCAATCACAGCCAACTCTTGGAAGACAGTTGGTATCCAGTTGACAACTTCTCCTAGTCACCAAACGCCACTGCATTTGGCGCCCATGTGGGTGACTTAGCTGTTAATCGTAAAAGCACGCTGCCAAAAGAAAAGAATTAAAAGTTGAAAAGCGCTTAAGCAGGCAGTCATCCACGAGGCAGTTCATGTTTCGTGACAGCTTTTTATCTCTGCGGTTCACATCTCTTGCTTGGGAGCAATTTCAAGGTTGGTGGGTAGCCATGTCAGACATTCTTCCCAGAGGCTGTTTACTTTTCCCTGGGTTGTAGCAGAATCACGTGTGGTGTCAGGAGGGAACCCGTGTTTATGCTTGCCTGTCTGCTCATTAGGGTAAAGCAAACCTTTCCAGGGCCAGGGTGCTGGTCCCATTTAGGGAATAAGCACATTCCTCTGCCTCCCCGTGTTGTCAGATGTGCTATGTTCTCGTTTTATACAGAACCCATTTGGAACAGAGCGTTTGCGTTAGGAGTAGAGAGAGTCGTAGTTGCCAGAATGTTCCCCATCAGTCCCTCTCGTTGGAATGTGACAGATTCAGGTCATGCTCCCAACACCCCCTGTCCAGATCCTAGGGTTCCCACCCCTGTACTGTCAGCCTTTCTAAAGTCTTAGCCCAGAGAGTAACTGGTGTCAGACACCCAGGGCATGAGGAGGAGTGAGTGCGTGAGAGCTGTGCTCAGGCCCCAGAACTGCTCCAGTGTGAGTTCCAGATGAGCCCCCTAGGCTCCCTTGTCCCCTTTTCCCCATCTGCCACCTCAAGGTCATTGAGAAGATCCACTTCCGGTCATGAAACTGTGTAGATAAGTACTTTTATTATAATATAGCTTCTCTCTCAAAGCTGGCAGGGAGGCTGCCAGCATGTCTACCTGCCCCATTGCCCCAAGTCAGGATGTTAATGACAGGGTACTTCAGATTTCTGGTATGACCTCTCTGTGACAGCCATTGTGTCCTGTAGCATTCCATTGCCCACGTCACCCACTCAGCCACCGTCTTCATAAGCCTATTGTGATATGCCATTTAGTGGCCACTTTTTACAGATATTCAATTTTTTAATTAAAAGGAACCCCAACTGCACACAGAGAAAGGTCTCTGTGGAGACACATACACCACCGTTGAGATGGCTTTCCTCTAGGCCTGGGGACGGGGATTGAGGAGGAGGAGAACAGTTTTTGTTTTTAATCTACTTATTTATTTATTTTTTATTATAAAGATGTGGGGAACAATTCAGGGGTAGGTATACAAACGATGATTACGCAGGTACACTTGTAGATGAGGTGTGCCCCTCCCTCCCCTAGCAGTTTTCCTCAACTGCCAATCCCACCCCCTCCCCTGAGAGTTTCCCACTACTGCCAATCCCTTTATTATAGTATTATGATAATTGTTCAAGGTCTGCTTATAAGTGAGAGCAGTTTTAATCCCATTGCACTTGACCTTAGTGTGATGAGACGGAACTCACGTATTATTCATACGTGTGTCAGTTACCTATTTTACACATCATATCACATATGGTGCAGCTGTTTTAAAAAGTAGAAGGGAATAGGCCTTATCACACTTTGTCCATTCCACCATTAGAATTAAGTTATGGGACAGCACCTTGTCCCAGGAAGCTATATTTAGATCATAAATGGGCCTTAAGATTAGTGATGAGCCGGGCTCGGTGGCTCAGTCTGTAGTCCCGCGCCTTTGGGAGGCTGAGGTGAGTGGATTGCC
>NW_007231507.1:66053-95109 GCF_000164805.1 Carlito syrichta | reverse complement strand
TAAAAAAAAAAAAAAAAAAAAAAAGATTAGTGATGAAATGTCAGAGGTGACTGTTTCCCGCCTACATAAAAGGTACATGAGTAAAGACACAGTGTCTCGGTCCTGCTAGTGGAAACTTCTGGAGAAGTCAGGGGATGGTGATTGCTGTATTTGGCTACTGACTGAGCAGCTCTGGTCCCAGGAGCCCACCTCCCAGCCAGGCATGGACCTGGCTGCAAGCTCCCATGAGCGGGCCCTGCGTATGTATTCTGTGTGAAGAACTCTGGATCTCTAATGACCTGCATAGGGCTAGGTCCCTTCCTTCCTCTCCCTGCCTGCCCTCCTGTCTCCTGCTGGGACCTTCTGTGTGGGTGGTGCCCACCCTCTGCACTGTGGGTTCCAAGTCGGGAGCTCTTACTCACTGGCTGTGGGCCTCTGGCAAGCCAAGGGCGCCCTCTGAGTCTCAATTCTTCACCCTGACGTGCAATATGAAAGCGGTGTGTCACAAATCCTGCCTCCCTTACCTGCCTCAGCAATAGCAGCTGTCAAGACTCCACCAAGCCAAGAGCGTCCCGGTGCCTCCAGGGAGCTTGGCGAGGTTATGAGGGCCGATGAATCACAGATAATCGTCACTCGCATTTATCTAGGCGTCACTTTTCAAAGGACATCTCTGATCTTTTCTTCTTCATTAGGTTATGGGTTTGTCCCCTGGGTGGGATTGCGAGGACCTATTTTCATCCACACCATCCATCTGTGCCCCACTCATATAGGAGGTGACTGAAAAAGCCTCTTCCTTGCTCTTTCTCAAGGACAAAATAAATGCAGACTAGGGCTTAGAGCTAACCTGAAATCCCAAAGGAGATGATAAATATTTGTAGAAGGAACCCATTAATAGGAGAGTGAGTCGAAGTGCCCGGAACTGGCTGTGCTGTTTTATTATTAAGCTACTGTGAGGTGGGATGGCTCCTGAATTGATTAAGATAGACTCTGGGGGACACTCAGAATTCAAGACCGAGTCTAGACTTCATCATCCATTTGAGGATAGAAAACAGCCCTTCATCTAAGGCCCATAGCAAAAGTCCGTCTATGCCTCTGACATGACTGAGTCCCTTTTGTGCTGGCACTGGAGCTATGAAGAGCAGAGACAGAGAAGGAGAGAAGGAAGTGAAGGCAGTGAATTTCTTTCTTTTTTTTTTTGAATTGGAGTCTTACTCTGTCACCCAGACTGGAGTGCAGTGGCACACTCACGGCCACTACAGCCTCGACCTACTGGGCTCCAGTGATCCTTCCGCCTTCCAAGTAGCTGGAACTACAGGCGAGCATTACCACGCCCAGCTAATTTTTGATTTATTGTAGAGACGAGGTCTCACCAAGTTGCCCGGGTAGGTCTCTAACCTAGGCAATCCATTCGCCTCGGCCTCCCAAAGTCCTGGGATTACAGACTGAGCCACCAAGCCTGGCCTCTTTCTTTATTCCTTCCTTCCTTCCTTCCTTCCTTCCTTCCTTCCCTCCTACCTCTCTTTCTTTCTTTTTTTCTTTTGAATTGGAGTCTCACTCCATTGCCCAGGCTGAAGTGCAGTGGCGCACTCACTGCCACCCCAGAGTCGACCTGCTGGGCGCCTCAGCCTTCCAAGTAGCTGGAACTACAGGCACACGCTACCACACCCGGTCAGACACTGAACTTCATGCGAAATTACTCTGAGGAGTCTTTGGGCCTTGATGGACTCATTTATTCATTTGTCCAACCAGAACCCACTGAGTGCCTGCGTACCGGGCTTCAACTTCCCTTTGATTCTGCTCTACTTCTGTCTATTTCCGTAATACTTATCTTGTTCTAAAATACAGATTTTTCAAAAAATGTATTCCATCTTTTAAAATTTTCTGCTGAGGAGTAAGACCCCAGAAGGCAGGGGCAGATTCATTCACTGATGTTTACTAAGCACCTAGAATATGGTTCATGCTAAGAGCATGCCATTAGTTTCTTTTTTCTTTCTTTATTTTTTTCGGTAGACACTGATCTCAAGTGAGCAAACTCCTAGCTTCAAGTAATCCTCCCACCTCAGCCTCCAAGTAAGTGGTACTGCAAGCATGCGCCAATGTGCCCACCTAGTTTTTGTTGTCATTTTGGTTTATTTTTGCTTTTGATTTCCATAGAGATGGCATCTCCCTATGTTCCCCAGGGTGGTCTCAAACTCCTGACCTCAAGCGATCCTCCTACCTCAGCGTCTTAAAGCACTGGGACTGCAGGCACAAGCCACTGCACCTGGTCCCCATATTTTCTAATAAAATATTCTAATGCTGTTCTTGTTCTAAGGCTAGAACCTTGTTCTAAGACTGGAACCATAGATAGGTATAGCATTCAGTGAATGTGGACCACAGACCAGGGATGACTGGGATCTAATTTCCTCCACACCTTTCCCTTTCCCCAGTCTCTTTGCTTTAAAGACTTTACTCCTGATTGTTGCAGTTCTCCTTGGCCCCCTTGGACCGTCAGCTTTGGTGGACTGTGTTCCTGGATACAGTCCACTCCCCCAGCACTGCCTCTGCATGGTGGCTTCTGGGACCAGCCTATGCATCCAGCATCTCTGCATGGCCCATCTAGGATGGATACTCCCACACTTCTACCATGCTAGCCTTTCTAAATCTCCCCTTCCGACTCTCAGTCAAACATTCCTCCAAGGCTTTGATACCCAGGAAAAGTGGGGAGGAGGAGCAGGAAATCGAAGAGAAATGAAAAGGGGTAAAAGGAGGGGCAGGGAGGGTGTTATGGGAGAGTATATTCCAGTTTAGGAGCAGACAATGAGATCCAGGCTCACGAAGGACACCAGCACTGCCCCTCACCCATCTCCCATTACCATTCTCTGTGAGGGGCCCCATTTCTGTCTTCAAAGGTATACAAAGCACAAAGCAATTCAGTCTCAGATGCTCCAGACCCTTACTCATTCAACCATCATTTTTCATACTTGGCTGATAACTCACCGTGAACTAAGCTCTGGGTCCAAGAGGGAAGTTTCAGAAATGCAAAGTGTAGACTAAGGGTCAAGAGTGACAAAAGAGAGAGCAAGAGTAACATCACATCATGGAGAGAAGGCACCACTGTACAGGTGAGCTCAAGTGCATGAGGGACCCACAGAGTGGTGTCTGGCCAGAATAGGTGGGCTGAAGAAGGCATCCGGAGGAAGTGGTGTGAGCTGTTTCAAAGGCCAAGGAGAAATGGGGGAAAGCGTTTGCATAAAGGCCACTCCTGACAAAAGAAAAGGATGAACTGAGAACTCGGTTCATTTCCAGAGCATCACAGAGCTGAACATATCTGAGATAAGCTTCCAAGAGGCCATAGTGAAAGACCACAGAGAAGCCAGATAGGTCCAGTCGAAGCCAGATCATGAAGGGTACTGTGCACCATCTTATCTTATCTTACTTGGGCTGCCATAACAGAATACCACAACCTGGGGGCTTTAACGATAGAAATGTATTTTCTCACAGTCCTGGAGGCTGGAAGGTCAAGGTCAGGGAGAAAGCCCGTTTAGTTTCTGGTGAGGGATCTCTTCCTGGCTTGCAGACAGCTGCCTTCTTGTGATGTCTTCATGTAGCTTTTCCTTGTGTGTGTCCACAGATGGGAACGGGAGCTCTGATGTCTCTCCCCCTTCTTATGAGAACACCAACCCTGTCATATGAGGATTCCACCTTTAAGACCTCATTTAAATTACTTCCTGCAGACCCTATCTTCAAATACAATCACATTGGAGGGTTAGGACTTCCACATATGAATTTGAGCGTGGGGTGGGGGAGAACCACTTAGTCCATAGCACTTACAATGGGAATTTTAATTTGATCTTTGCAGAATTTTAACCATCACAGGCATATGGTCAGACCCCTGCTTTAGAAACAGCACAGTATCCTGTGGCAAGGGCTACTGCCAGAGGAGACCATGTGACTTTTCATCTGTTATTGTCCTGTCCATGAATAGGGTAAATAAAAGAAAATCCACTTATTATGGGAAGAGGGAAGGACTGGGCAAGAATAATTTTCTTCCCATGTGTTATAATGTTGAGCACAATTCATAAAGAACATTTCTGAGCAATAAAGAGAAAATTGAGCTTTAGGGACCCAGCGGCTGCTTGCTCAGTGGAGTCAGGCTCTCTGTCGTTTCAGTACGGGGAAATGAATCCTTCTCTCGGTGGCTTATACAAATGGGCCTCCCAACTTCATTGCCATGCACACATATATTATGCATTCGGCAAACTTTCAATTATTCAAGAAGTAAACCAATATTTCCTAAGGAAACCACAAAAATTAATAAAACTCTGTATTTTGTGGACTAATTTATTATTATCATCCCTTTGAATCTGCTTAGTTTTTTTCCCCCTTGTGCAACTCAAATAGTTCTAAAAAAGGTTTTGCTATCAGACTGCTATTCCAAAGTCAACCCTTGAGGTAGTTAGGATGAAAAAATATGCAAATTGAATTGCAGCAAGGACCATTGACACAGGCATTTCTTCTCTCATTTAAAATAAAAAATTTAAAAATGCAAAACCAACCACAAGCCTACTGGGGTGTATCTCCTGACACGTATAAATTCCCAAGTTTATTAACTTAACCCTCACAACTACTTTGTAGGTTATATGTAGCCTGTGCTACTGAACACAGTGAGATGCATTCTTTGCTAATATAATAGATGGCAAGTTTAGAGCTGGGATTAACTCTTGCAGTATGATACTTAGAACTGATTTATAACCAGTACACGAGTGGTCCCATTTGGTTTCTTGGTATCTTGTTCCCTTAAATAAATTAACACATTCTGTTAAATTCAAAGTTTCAAAAAAATTTGTACATGACTTCAACCATTCTTTTTTCTTCTTCCTTTTATCATTTGCCATGTAGTGTTAAAACTCGATTGTACAGAAGTGGCTTGGGTAGAAACTGACATATTAGTAATGGGCTTAAGAGTTCTACATTCTAAGTAAATATATTCAGTATCACAAGGGAAACTCAGAAGCAACTTGCCTGTAATTTGGTGCAAATAAATTGTTAGTATCTAGAGCATTTTTTACTCAAACTAAAATCCCTCCCTGTTAGGTTTTTAAATATTTGGGGAAATATTACTGAAAAACAAGGTCTAGCTGATTAGCTCTATGTTCCATACCCTATTTGTAAGGGAAAGGTGGGAAAGAATCCTTGTTTTATAAAAGAAAAAACCACCTTAAAGCAGGACTAGCTATCTTGCTTCTGCACCACCCCTGTTGTTAAAGATTAAGAGGGATAGCTTCATCAGTCAAGAACAACAATGAGATGTTGTCTGTAACACACCAACCCCGACTGGCTGTCACAGGCCATCTGAAGGCCACCTGGATGGATGGGCATTTCCAGAGGTCCCATGATGACAGTGTTATGGAGTAATAATTCAAAATGTTACCTAAACATCCTTGAACTGCTCTATGTGCTCAATGTGTGCCCACATGACATGAAATAGAGTAAGAAGTGTTATCAGTGGCTAAGAGCATGACCCCAGAGCTAGACTGATTAGATGCAAGTCCCTGCTGGGCCACTTCCAAGCTGTGTAACCAGAGCCAAGTTATTTAACCTCCCCTAGCTTCCTTTTCCTCATGGAAAAATAGGGAATTTAGTAGCAACTGCTTTCTGGGTTGCTTGAGGATTAAATGAGTTTGCAACAATGCCTCGCACATAGTAAGTGCTGATTATTATGTTTGTTGTTCTTAAAATGAAGGATGAAATAGAAGACATTTGAGTGGGCCTTTACTTTAAAAAACAATAAATAAAAATTTCAAAAAATGTATGTATATATATCACAGTACCTCTTCTCAGTGCAGAGAAATGAACCCATCTCTTGGTGGCTTATACAAATGGGCCTTCTGGCTTCATTTTATACACACACACACACACACACACACACACACACACATTTGAAAGATAGATGCTGAGAAGGTGGTCGTGGATCATACAATAAAGAAACAATGCCTTCTCTATTCATTTTTTATTTACTTAATTTTTGTAAAGGTAAGAGAACCATCAAAGCAGAGACAGCAAACATGTTGAAGATTAAGAAGAGGCAGAGCTGGGGGGAATCTGTGAACCTCTGCTGATCATGTTCTCTGCTCTTATGAAAGTTTTTGTGCTACCCAGTGGGATGCTGAACCATCATGGATGGGACCGCAAATTTTCTGCCAGACTCCCCCACAGAACCTAGCAGAATGTTGACGAGCTAGCAGGGACCAGTCACACCTGATTGGTTACCCCAAGAAGTCAAGATGGGGAAAAATCTGATTTGGAGAAATGACTGGCTCTTTGAATTGCAAATCACTCATAATGGTTGGATGACATGCTTGAGGAGGCCAAGGCTCTCTGCCCCAGACAGCTGGATAAGCTTCTTTTCTGAATTCCAACAGTCAGCTATAGTTTTTTGGGGATGCAACTTTCTAAGAGTCACCTACATATTAATTTCAGGGTCTTCTCTCTTGCTTGTCTTCCTCTTTGGAAACCTCTTCCTCATTCTGCTTGCTTAGTTATCAACTACCTCTGTTTAGGACCCAGAAATGACATCACTGGTCCTCACAGACCACGTTGGTTCCCAGGATGACTAGCACTTCTAGTCTTTCACTTTTTCCCTCTTCCGATACTTCGCAGAAGGCTGTGATTTCCTGATGACAGAATTGTGTCTGCCCCAAATGGCATACTGGACAAAATGCCTGGCAAGCCACAGATGCTATGTATGTATTTTTAAAATGAATTGTGAATGCCTTGTACCCAAAACTCATCATGAGTTGTGAATGCCTTGCACCCACTCACGCTTCTTGCTGTGGTCTGAATGCTTGTGTCCCACGCAGAATGAGTATGTTGAAATCCTAACCCCCAAGGTGATTGATAGTATCAGGAGGTGAAGTCATGGGAAGAACAGGGTATGAGGGCAGAGCCTTCACGAATAGGATTAGTGCCCTTATAAAAGAGACACTCTGGAGAACCTCACCCTTTCCACCATGTGAGGCCAGAGTAAGAAGACGAGTGTCTAAGAGGAAACAGGTTCTCACCAGCAAGCACCCTGATGAACCTATGAGTACCTTGATCTTGGACTTTGCAGCCCTCAGAACTATAGAAAATAATTTTCAGTTATTTATAAGCTGTCCAGTTTATGATAATTTGCTACAGCAGCTGGAAAGGACCAAGACATCTATGAATAAGCAGAGTTGTGTTTATGGAGCTGCTGCAACAAGGGAGAACATGCACCATGGGGAATGCTGGGATATCTCAGGAAGAGAAGGTTAGAAAGGATTTCATGTAGGATGTGAACATTTCATTGATGATTCTGGTGAAGTTCTGAGAAAACTGAACCTTTCTCTGGATTGAATGATCTCAGATGTCAGGGTATATTAAAAATGTTATCTAGAAGGTAAGAGCAATGCTTCAGCAATAATTGTTAAACAAACAGGTGCACATACATATATATATATATATACACACACACATCATGGGTCCTCTATATTTGTGGATTCTGAATCCATTTACTTAACCAACTGTGGACAGAAAATATTTAGGAAAAATAATTCCACAACCATTCCTATTAGCCAGGATAGGAGGATATTTGGGCCATTATCATGTTTTGGGCAAGGTTCATGCTGCTTGTTTCAACATCATCATGGAGAGATCTTGGCATGTTTGTCACAGCCTCCTCTGTGCTAGTGAAGGCTGTGTAATGTGGTCTTCTCTTGGAATGGTTTTTGGAGGATTTGTGTGTCCAAGGCCGAATGACTTGGAGTGTACCAAGGCATTGCTGGAACTGCCAGCTCCCACAGCACCATGGCCTGGCTGGTAAAACCAGCCCTGTTTGCAGAGGTCTGGTCTGCTTTCTCTTTTTCATAATAAATCATGAGATTAATATTTTCTCTTTTCAACTTAGTCTTTCTCTTTTATCTTCAGTCTACTCTGAGTCCCTCTGCAAACCTCAGATCATTAATTTGGGGGGGTTCTGAATTGTTCTTTCAGTCTTAATTATTTATATGTATGTGTATGCATATATTTAGAGAGACATACCCACAGCTATGTGTGTATACATACATATACACATACATATATACCGTGGGCCCTCCATATTTGTGGGTTCTGCATCCATTTATTCAACCAACTGTGGATAGAACATATTCAGGAAAAATAACTCCACAAAGTTTCAAAAAGCAAAACTTGAATTTGTCCACACTGAGTACTATGTTAAATCTAAGCAATGAAGTGACGTATGGGCAATGTATTAGGTATTACAAGAGATCAAGAGATGACTTAAGGTGTACAAAAGGATGTGCATAGGCGATTGTATGCAAATACTATTTATACCAAGGACTTAAACATCTGTGAATTTTGACATCCTGGAGCCAATTCCCCATTGAACACTGAAGGATGACTGTATACGTCTGGAATTGATAGATAGATAGATAGATAGATAGATAGATAGATAGATAGATAGATAGATAGATAGTTTGATAGATAGATTGATAGACAGATAGATGATAGAGATAGATGGACGACAGGTCCTATTGGGTCTGTTTCTCTAGTGAACCCTGACACTGTCCCCAGGAGGGTACAAATGTGAGTATATAGCCCTGGTCAAGACCCAGGAGGCTGCAAAGCTGAATGTTCCTTCCAGCTCCCTCTTCGTTGAGACCTTCAGGAAGAAAAGGCAACCGCAGGGATGGTATTATACCAGTCTGGAATGGAAATGGATTAAACAAATCAGTTTAGGTTGTCCCTTTTAACAAGCAAGAATAAGATATTTTTCAGAAGTCTGAATGACATGATTTTCAAGAGACTAGAGCAATTAATACTAATACTTTGGGACACAGGGAATCACTCCTCCTCACAGACTCATTAAGATGTAAAACAAGTTTCTTTGTACCTAACACCCTAAACACAACCTGCAACAAAGAGATAAATTAATGTAGGGAGGTGCTTTCCCACTTTTGAAATTCTAAGTGGACTACATCAGATTGGGCAGCAACTTGGGTGGATTCAGAGTCTATCATACTTAGTGAGCTAACACAGAAACAAAGAATTGAGTACTACATGTTCTCACTCATAAGTGGATCTTGAACATTCATCACAATACAACAAGAGAGGGATCTGCTGTAGCAGGACACTGCCAGGGGAGCAGGAGGGGGGACACATAACATTACTGAGGGTATCTGATCCTAAACCAGGGGAAGTGAGGACCCATGGGAGGCTTACACTTCACTTGTACGTAGACCACTTTGAACCTAAACCTGACTTGTACTCCTCATCTTTAAAATCAATTAAATAAAATTATTTTTTAAGAAAATAAGGCTCGGTGTGCGTGCACCCAGCAGGTGGGGGAGAGGAGGGGGTGGAACAAATAAATAAAAAATAAAAAAATAAGAATTTCAGAGCAAACCTAATATCTTTTCTAGTCTTCTCGAAAGCCTTCCCTTATTTGATGTACCAGTGCCTGATCTTTCGAGGAGGGGAGTGATGGTTCTGCAATCACACGGGTTGAACTTTGAGGGTACCAGGAACAAAGCCTGTCTTGAAACGGTGCAGCCATGGGTTGATATGTCCAACGCTGTTAAACTCAGCAGCTCCTTTTACTTATAAAAGACGGAATTTCCCCACTTGCTGACCCTGGCATGATGCTTGCACTTCTGTCAAGTATTAAACTATTTGATGGTACACTTTACAGAAAAAAAAAAAAACCAGTCACTAAGCTGTTACTTACCCCTTTGGGAACATAAACTAAGCTATAGCTCTTCAAATTTGCATTAGCAAAAGATCTTAGTTTCAGTAGCCAAAAGTAATAAGTTGCATTTAAGGAAATTAATGCATACAGTATTTATATATTATATCATTTTTAATTGATTACAACATTTATAGGGTGCTTAGGAAAACAAAATAAAGAGATCAGCATTGTGTTACCATAGTGATATGCAGACTTGGAAACTTTTAAGCAGAATGGACATTTCAATGACTAAGAATGTAGCTGATAGTAAGGTTTTATTTTTTTTGTTGTGGATTTTTGTTTTCAATTTGGGGAGAGATCTTTGAATTCCCAGCAGATGCAGGGCAACTCTCCTGCCTGTACACATGTGATTGAACTTGTATTCTTTCAGGGAAGACATAGCCCCACATTATTGATTCACCATCACCTTCATTAATTAAACACACCAGGCTCTAGGGAAAAATTCACATCATTTTTATAAAAACAGGCCAAAGCGTCAGGACAAAAGGACTCTAGACATATGCCTTAACCATCCAGTCAAGTACTAACGGAGCTTCCTCATTAAATAACTCCTTTGAGATCATTAAACCATGTTTAGCGCTGTCTATGACATTAAGCAAAAACAAACAAGAGTAGGCATTCTGTCGCAAACTCAAGCCAAAGCCTGATTAAGTCTTGATGTATATACAATTCTTGCCATAACATATTTTAAATGTAATTGAAGCATCAGAGTTTTCCTGCTAATTGGAGACACTCCTTTTTTGAAATAAATGTTATATAAGACTTTTATAAATTCACAAGAAACTCAGAGCTACAACTCCCCACAGACATGATCTGTATTTCTAACATGTTTCTCTTTTTCCAATTTTATTTTTATTAGTAGTATTATTGTTTTGAGTTGGAGTCTCACTGTCACCCAGGCTACAGTGCAGTGGCACGCTCATGGCTACCACACCTTGACCTGCCGAGCTCAGGAGGTCCTTCCACCTTAACCTCCCAAGTAGTTGGAACTACAGGTGCATGCCACCATGCCCAGCTAATTTTTTAATTTATTGTAGAGATGAAGTCTCACCAAGTTCCCCAGGCTGGCCTTGAACCCTTGGGCTCAGGCAATACTCTTGCCTCCGCCTCTCAAATTGCTGGGATTACAGGCAAGAGCCACTGCACCCAGCATTCTAACATGTTTTTTGAAGAACATCTACTTATTGTATGTGCAGGGCTCTTGTCCTAAACTCCAGGCTCCTTGACCCCTGAGTTCTCCCAAGTCTGAGGGAAAGAAGGTCTGCACCTGACCCTCACCTTTGTCTCCTTGGGCTTCAGCCTGTCTCTCTGCTCTGTGCTAAGTCCTGCTTCCTGGCTCCCATGAGACAAACAGGAAGCCTCCTTGGCTAGACTGTTATGTGACGGGGCAGTATGGCAGGACACAGACCAAGTCTTGCTTCTCTATCCCATTCCCCAAGGGCACTGCTGGAAGAGTGACTAAGCTACTGAGTTTATTACGTGCCAGGGAAAGTCCCAAGACAGTCACCATCCCATGAACTCTGCTCATTTAGACTTCAACAGTAATCCAATGTGGTGAAGAAAGGATTGTTGCTTCATACATCTGAACTCTATGACTTAAATTAGACACTGTGAGAATTAGTCATAAGAAGAATTAGAGTCATATAAAGAATGTGGTGGTCCTGTGAAAATATGCCCTGGGTCATGGTGTGCAGAGTGGAAGGGGCCACTCTCTGGATTCTGCCTGACGAAGGCAACCAGCTCATGGCCAAGAGAATGAAGCTTGTGTGGGGAGCATCTCTCTAGGGAGAGGCCAAGAGACCCCTCATGGCCTAAGCGGGATGTGTCAGTGAACAGTCCCCAGAAGCAGCAAAGAGGCCACAGTGGGGTTTTTTTGTTGTTATTTTGAGACTTTTTCTTGAGTCGGAGTCTCATTCTGTTACCCAGGCTGGAGTGCGGTGGCCACTTTGAACTGCTGGGCTCTGGTGATCCTTCCTCCTCAACCTTCCAAGTAGCCAGAACTACAGGCACGTGCTACCATGCCCGGCTAATTTTTGATGTAGTATAGAGACGAGGTCTTGCCAAGTTGCCCAGACTGGTCTCAAACCTGCAGGCTCAGGCAATCCACTTTCCTCGGCCTCCTAAAGTGCTGGGATAACAGGCTGAGCTACCAAGTCTGGCTGGTCACAGTGTTTTAAAGACAGTAGAGTTATCCATTTCAACTGGGCTCCTGGGCTATGGTGTGTTTTCTCTGCTCATTAAGTCTAACATTTATTTCATTTTTGGAGCAAAATTCAGATGGATGCTTGTAAGATTTGAAGGGGGCATCTAGTAGACGGATTTTTCCAACTACATGAATAAGTGTGATATGCAACCAAGCATTAGGCCATCACTACATTACAACACAGTGGATGAACACACTGACAAATACTCTTATACACACACACACAGCTCACATGCACAATCATACACATTCACATTTCCACTAGCTCACATACACACACAAGCATTCTCATAGGTTCAAGTACTCACATGCACACCCACACACTCAGACACACATGCATATATATACACAACTATACAGCAATAATATACACTCACATACTTACATTTATACACACTTGTTCACAGACCACACATGGACACAAGCATTCTCATGGGCTCAGGCACTTACGTGTACACTCACACACTCAGGTACAAACATACACACTCAGATACACACTCTGGCACACACACACACATATACACATCCACACATCAATAGCACACTCACTCACACATTTATGCACACTCATCCACATACCACACACTTTGTACTCACACAGTAACACACATACTGGTATTATTCATGTCGCCCTCATGTCTTACAAAACGCCTTTAACACTCCTTTTCGAGCTGTGGTTTGGGAGCTACTGTCAGGCTTTTTTCATAGGACAAGAAATGGAGACTGAGAGAGAGTGGGTAACTCACTCGAGGCCACGCAGGTGATCATACTAGAATTGAAACCATAGCCAGGCGTGGTGGTGTGTAGTTTCGGCTACTTGGAAGGCTGAGGCGAAAGATCACCTGAGCCCAGCTGGTCAAGACCGCAGTAGCTGGGAGCATGTCACTGCACTGCAGCCTGGGCAAAAAGAGAGACTCCAACTCAAAAAAAAAAAAAAAAGAATTGAAACCAGTCCTTTCACTGCTAAAAGCAGACCTGTTCCCCTTCACCCAACTGGAGCTGCCTGGAATTCCACTGTGTGCTGGTATAGCTAATGTGACATCAGAAAAATGGAGACCAAAATGTAACTTGCCAACAAATAAAGAAAATGCCTGCATGGGAATTTTCATGTGCTTGGTATCAGCAGAGCCCCTGGGTTGTATCTCAATTCTCCCCCTCCCGTAAATAGAGCCTTCTGTGAGGGATAATTATATTTGTTAAATTACATCTAGCCTAAGGCTGCCTCCTGACACATTTTAAGTTGGGTCTTAAGGTCTCTTTGTACAAAGGGGACTTCACCTTGATGGATGTGAAAACAGATCACCACCTACTCTTGTGGCAGTCACCCAGTTTCAGACAATCACAGGCGGGCAACTGTTCTACCCATTTTCAAATAAGGCAAACGCCAAGATGTAACCAATTCTGTTGTTTCTGCTGTTTCTGCACCTCACTTACGTTTTCAGTCCATCATGTTCCTTTTTCTGATCATAAATGCTATCAGGCTACGTGCAGCCCCAGAGTGACTCTGAGTCGATTCTGGTTCTGGGTGCTACCTGATTCATGGATTGTTTCATGCTCAATTAAAATCAGTTAAATTTATTTTGTCTAAAGCTTTTCTTTGAACATAATCAAACAGCTGATCACTAGGGCCAAGAGGCTGAGTGGCATCTGAGAATACCTCAGGTCTCAAAAGACTGCTTGGTGGCCACTGTGGAGTTGGCCACTGGACTCATACCTAGCTGACACGCCTTCCCCCAAGTCTTTGCATCTTCTGCCTTGATAATCTGGTTCAGGCTCCTCAGGTGTGCTTTTTTCTGGGCAGCAGGCTCCTCTGGAGTCATCCCCTTGCCACGCCCACCCCCATGAATCGCTACAGGCCCTTTATAGAAGACATCGAGGCAGTAACATCAATCCTGATGTCCTCAATGAAAGACAAGAAGATGAGCAATCCCTTGCCCATAATTACCTGCAAATCACTTTTATGTCTTTAATTCTGATTCCAGTCATATGTTGTAGGATAGGTCCAAGGAATCAGTACACATGAGTAGAGAGTAATTTTTCTGACACCAAAGAAGAGGATCAGCTTTCGAATGTTGAACCTGTTCACATCACCACTGCCTCTCCTCATGTCATTCGTCGCTGATTTCTCTAGGGGGAAGGAAAATTGACTTCTCCCTGAGGGGGTCCCTTCTGAATCATTGGCTCAGATACTTTGTGAACCATGCACAGGCATCAGACCCAGGAGCTGGAGTGACCGGGTGTCTTCCTGAGCCCCTTATGATGTCAGACTTCTTATCCTTAAATCCCCAACTTGCTGAAGCTTTTGGCGTAAGCTCTACTGTGGATGGTTTCATGACGGAGCATCCTGCCTGTCCTCACCTGGGAGGCCCACCAAAGGAGGAACAAGGAAAGAGCCTGTATTTTGAGCATCTATAAAGTGCCAGGTGCCTGGGATGTAGGCATCATTGCCCCCAGCCCCAGCTCAGAAAGGTTGTGTAAGTGCCCCCGAGTCACACAGCTAGTAAATGAAATAGCTGTGCTTTGATATCCAGTGACTCCAGTTCTGCTCTCTCCAAATTTCTTCAATGTAGCAAGCACACAGCCATGACACCATTTCACAAACAAGTCAAGAGGAAACACGTGCCAACTCAGAGCAAAAGACTTCACCCAGGTGGACCCTTGCGTGTGTGAGTTCTCATGCTCAACCGCTCAGAATCACATGATTAACCAGTGGGCAAGGATCTTAGAGCCAAGTGTCATCTTTCTATCCACATCATGACTGTTGGAAAAAAACCAAACCTACCTGCTCATCTTCTGCAGAGAAATGACATATTGGATAGGATGGGATCCCTTGATTGGAAGTAACTAGTATGCAAAGGCACACTGGAAATACGTGACAGGGTCAGAAAAAAAAGTCATTGCAAGAAAATCTCTTTTGAAAAGGTGGCTTAAGAAACACACACGTTAAGTTAATGTTCTTGTACAGTTTTGTATAAGAACAAAGATAGCCTTGTGAGAACTTTCAGACACTTTTGCTAATACTTGTAAAAAGGTAGATTTAGCACAAGAAAAGCAAGTTCAGTCTCAAGTGGGAGACGGCATGCTTGTGGAATTTCCAAGATGTTGAAGGAAGCGGAGTCCGCTTTTCATAGGACTAGGTAGGTTTCTGGAGAACAAGGGGCTCAGAGGGGTCTGGAGTACTCACCCAACCCAGAAACTGCCCTGTCCCTCCTGGGCACTCACCTCAGAGCTTGGTTTTCTGAAGCCTTGCTTCTGTTTCTCTCATCCAAACAAGAAGCTTTACATGCACAAGAAAAAGATTTTTCTGGTCCCAAGGAAAAGCAGTCTTACAAAAAGTTGTGACTGTGACACATTTATTTCTCTCTGCCCACCTGTGAGCAGGACACCCAGGATGAACTGTCCAACTGGAACTGCCTTAAAAGAGAAATTGGTAATGGCCAGCCCTACTCAAGTTGGATGGGTACATTAGGGCCACTTCAATGTCTGGTGACACACTTAAATTCAAGATAAAATATTTAATTCCTGAAAAGGAACGGCAGATCCAGAGAGCTGATGTGGGAAGAGCCATGAGCAACCCCAATCCAGCCTCCACCCTCTGGGGTGAAGAACTGAAACTTTGAGCTCTCAGTTCATGCAGCAGGGCTCCCGGTGGCCTTGCAAGCAACAGTATGCATTGCTCATAGCTGCTGAGGTTTGCAAGCGGAATGCAAAGCAGGTGGGAGATGTGTGTGTGTGTGTGAGGTGTGTGTGTGTGTGTGTGTGTGTGTGTGTGTGTGTGTGTGTGTGTGTGTGTGTGTGTGTGTCTGGGTGTCACCTATCGGCTCTCAGCTTTACATTAGACTCCACTATTTATTAGACATATTCTATCAAGCATGTGAGGTGTGTGTCTGTGTGTGTGTGTGTGTGTGTGTAAATGTCTCCTATCATCTCCCAGCTTCACATTAGAACCCTCCGTGTATTAGACATCCTATCAAGCATGTGTGAGAGGGGTGTGTGTGTGTGTATAGGGTGTAAATGTCACCCATCATCTCCCAGCTTCACATTAGAGCCCTCCGTGTATTAGACACATTGACTCAAGCATGCCCCTGGCAGCATCCCCCTGGCTCAGCACCCTGGGAGAAAGAGGGCCAAAGTCTGCGTGTTAGCATTCACGCAGCCCCTGCAACACTCCAGGCATCGGGTTCAGTCCTGGATTCTTGGTGGGAAGAAACAGAATCCTGTCCACAGGTGGTCCAGAGGGAGCAGGCTAGGAAAACTACCCTCATGGGCATACTTGCCTGAATTAGACTCTTGACTGATCAAAGAGATGTTTTCTGATTGTGAAACTTAAGAAAAAAAAAATTATTGGACATTCTTGTAATGACTTCCAACTTGGCAATACAATCAAATCATTCTGTTGGGATGACTTAATTCTGAGCCATTCTCCCCAGTGGGGAGGACCATGGCCCCACCACGTGACTCTGCCATGAGGACCTTGTTAACCTCCCATCTACCCTGAGTCCCACTGGGCGTTTTCATAAGGGAGTGACAAACACGTTCTTGTAGTGGCACAAACCACCCCTGCTCGGTGGGCATCTTCAGGTGTTGAGGAAGTTGGATTCTTGATATTATTCTTGTTTGGTTTTGGTTTTTCCTGAAAACTAGATGTCTTTCAAGCTCCAGTCTTCCTTTGCCAACCCTTCACAGTGACACCTCCTCACATTGTGTATTACCCATTATGCCCAGCATCACTTTGTGTTAAATGCAGATGTGTGGTCACATCTGGCTTTATCTGCAAGTAGATTGAGATCTCCCCATGGATGGTATCTCCAGTAGATGCCTTAGGAACCAGCACATAGCAAGCATCCACTAAATGTTGTCTTGAATGAAGCTTAAGATGGCATTCCGTTCCTTTCATGTAGGTACACTTCCTTCCAAATTATTCTCTAAGTCACAGTATGAATGATGAGTACAGAGACAAAAGAGACCTCTTTGGGTAAATACCTGTTTACAAGGTGGGAAGAACTGGCAGGGACTTCATCTGGGAATTGTCTGTGCCTTTTCTGCGTATGGTTATCTCAGGGTTCCCCCCCGCTCCAGGCCACAGACTGGCACTGGTCCGTGGCCTGTCAGGAACCAGGCCATACAGTAGGAGGCAAGAGGCAGGCCAGTGAGCAAAACTTCATCCGTATTTACAGCCGCTCCCCATCACCTGCATTACCACCTGAACTCTGCCTTCTGTCAGATCTGCGGTAGCATGAGGCTCTCATAGGAGCACGAACCTTATTGTGAACTGCACATGTGAGGGATCAAGGTTGCACACTCCTTGTGAGAATCTAATGTCTGACTATCTGAGGGGGAGCTGAAGTGGTGATGTTAGCGCTATCTCCCATCACCTCCAGATGGGACTGTCTAGTTTCAGGAAAACAAGCTCAGGGCTCCCACTAATTCTGCATTATGGTAAGTTGCATAATTATTTCATTATATATTACCATGTAATAATAATAGAAATAAAGTGCACAATATGTAACACACATGAATCGTCCCAAACCATCTCTCCACTCCACCTGTGGAAAAGCTATCTTCCATGAAACTGGTCCCTTATGCCAAAAAGGTTGGGAACCGCTGATCTATGAGTTTTCTTCTCCCAACGTGATTGACTGGAAAGAAACATCTTACTGAGATTGGGAGGTTTGATGGGAAATCTTAGTTGCTTCCCCGGGGTTAGAGTAGTCTCTTCCAGAGTCATAAATTCAGAAAGTCAATTAACATTCCAACTGGTTTGCCCTTCACATTCACGGGTGAGGACAAGGGGCAGGGGAGAGTGGGTCTCACACCTGCCTGTGTGTACAATCACGGTCAGGAACAAGCAACATGTGGGGCGAGTAGGGAGGTGGGGGGAACTCCTGGATATTTTTATCTTGTATTACATGTGCTCTTGGGGCTTGCTTTTGGCTGCGGGGAATAATAAGGAGGTGAGACCAGAAGATGGAAGAAAGCTCGAATGTGGGGGCTCTTCAGGCACTTGGCGGGCAGGGAGGGATGTGTTTAGAGTGTCAACAGGAGACCCAAGAAGGCAAAGCGTAGACTCATCATAGGGATGTGGACTCTCAGGGCGCTTGAGTCAGAATCTGATGGGAAATGACTTGGATTTTTTCTCACAGTTAAAAATGAAAGCAGGGAATGACTTTCTTTTCTTACATGCAAACTGTCATTCCTGATTGTGTCCCTCAAATTCCTAGCTTGTGTCTTTTCCTTCCCCCCTATTTTACATTCCAAATGGGCAAGTACTAATTGCATTGGACACTTCTATGCACTCTTTTTATTTATTTATTTATTTAGTTGGGATCTCACTCTGTTGCTCAGGCTGGAATGCAGTGGCAAGATCACAGCTCACCTCAGTCTCGACCTCCTGGGCTCAGGCGATCCTTCCACCTCAGCCTCCTACGAGCATGCCACCATGCTTGGCTAATATTAAAAAACAATTTTTTTTTTGTAGAGTCAAGTTCTCGCTATACTGCCCAGGCTGGTCTTGAACTTCAAGGCTCAAGCAATTCTCCCACCTTGGTCTCCCTAAGTGCTGGGATTAGAGATATGAGCCACCACGTCCGATCTCAGCAGCACTGTTGAAGTTACATTCATCCGGCAGACATGAACCAGTTAGAGGGATTGTTAAGAGGGAATCGGGAATGATTCGCCTTCCCGTGGCTCGATCCATCAGACAGATGCTGATTGCCTGCTGCCCACAGGACAGGCACTGAAACCAGCACCATCCACACCAACATACCAATAAGTCGGCTGTTCCTGACAGGCTCAGGGGTGAGCAGCAACCTGCCCCAGGGAGGTCTCCCCACCACAGCCAGGGCACCAGTGGATGTAAGGCATATGACTCTTTTAATGTAGGTTTCTTGGAGTGTGGAGACTGCAGTGGTATGAAGTCCAGGTCCCTGTCACAGCTGAGGGTCCAGGAAGCTTGGGCTCCATGCCAGGGGAAGGTAACGCTGGCATAGGCTCATAGTGGGTTTCTCTCTTCCCTCGGAGCCCCACTGAAGATCACAAGCCAAAGGTTGGCGCGGCCTCTCACCATGACCACACACGCAGGAGGCTAGCCTGGAACGGCAGATGTGGGAAGGCCAGGTGGGCCAGCACAGGTGTGGGGCAACTCACTTCCAACAGGCCCCTGCAGTTTGATGAAGTGTTGGCCAGAAGGGGTGGGGAGGAGAAAGGGCTGGGGTGGACACTCTCAAAAGACTAGGTCAGAGTGAGAGCAAGCCTTTCCCACCCAGAGTAAGGTGGTCTCAACACAACATCTGAGACGGGCCTCTGCTGCAGGCAGCGTGCGGCTAGAGGCTGCCAAATGAAGGCACTTGGGCCAGAAGCACAGACGGGCATGCGAGCACGGCCAGAGCAGGGTCCTCGTCTGCAGCTCCCTCCAGAGCCGGTCATGCTGCCACACTTGGCCTGGAGGGGACAGCTGCCCCAAGAGGCCTGCGTGGTAGAGTCTTGTAATCGCCTGTGGCCAGGCCAGAAGATCACAGATGGAAACTGACTTCTCTGTTAGTGGCTAAAATGTATCTGATCATGTTTACAAAAGTACAGAAATTGAATGACGAAAGTGAACGTGAATGTGAAATAGGAAAACAGAGAACAGGATGAAGTTTTTTCAGCCCTTGACTATAGGAGACCAAACTGGGGACAGGTGGGGGTGCGTGTGTGTACTTGTATGATAAGTGCATTGCAGAAAGTGCTATTGTGAAAGGGCCCTTGGCTCAGACTCTTGCTTCCTCTCTGTTGTTCCCTACTGCCTGCCCAACCCTGAACCTCGGATAACTGACAAATCACAAGTGTTGCCAGAAAAGGTCTCGATGGCATCGTTCTGACAGTGAGCAGGATAGGATAGAGCTGGAATCACATCCACATTTTCCAGCCACAAGTGTAGCATACACTCTACTTCTATTCAGAGGGTTACCTGGTCCCTAGATGCGCCCCCAGGCACATCGGCAGAAGAGGGTCTCGCAGTCCTGAGTCATCTAAGCCATTTGCTTTCGACACTGTGAAATAACAGTGTGGGAGATAAAAACAGGAAGTAGCAGGAAGACATCCTTTGGTTTTTCTCAGAAGATATGATGTTTAAGCTGAGGCCCAAAGGTTGAGTGGTTATCAAGGGGGTAAACTGTGGCAGGGAAAAGAATCACAGGGGTTAGGGAACCTTGTCTGCCTTCCCCAGGGGCAGACAGGAGAGGTAGGGAGGGTGTTGGTGGAGCGTCACAGGCTGCTATCTGCTGGAAGACTTTCACACGTGAATGTTCTTAACATATTTTGTTTGTATTTTCATCAATGTATATTAAGTCATTTTTTGCTTGTTTATAAATATTTGATGCAAGTGTAAGATACGTGCTGAAAAGTGAACAGATGGTAAGTGTACAGAGATACGATCTTTTACACAATGATCTTACCCGTATGATCACCCCCTGAGTCAAGATTCTCAGCACTTCCAAAGCCACCCAGGAGTCCCTCCCAGAACCTTCCCTGCTCTGAAAATAACTGTATCTTGCCTTCTGTCCCATGGTTTTGCTTACCTGTTTTTGTAAAATTAATATACATGGATGTATGCAGTATGCACACCTTTTTGGTCTGACTTTTATCACTTGATGTTGTGATTGGCATGAAGAAGCGTGTTTTTATTCTACATTGCTGTGTCACATTGCATTGTGACATGTCGAATTGATGGCAATTCATCCAATCTGTTGTTGATGGACTTTTGAGTTGTTTCTCGTTTTTGGCTATTATAAATAAAACCGCTGTGTACCTTTTGTGCACATACGTTTCCATTTCATTGGGGTTTATGCCTGTGATTCAGGTGTTGCTGAGTTTGTGTTGGAAGAACATTGGAAAAGGCTGCCAAAAAGTCAATGGTCAGAGTTCTTGCAACAATTTTCACTCCCAGTAGTAGTATCTAAGGGAAGTTCTGGTTTCTCCACATCCTTGTCAATGCTTGGTATTGTCTTACTAACTTATTTTGAATGCCGGCCATTTTGGGAGCAGTGTGGTACATCATTTTGCAGATGCTAGTTTATTTATAAAATGCCTATTCAAGACTTATGACCATTTTTAAAAACTTGGATTATTGGTCTTTTGCCTATTAATTTGTACGATGTCTTTATAAGTTCTGGATATAAGATTTGCAAATATCTTCTCTCACTCTGTGACCTTCTTGTATACTCCATAGTGCTATTTGGTGAATAAAATTTCTTACTCTTAATTTAGTACAATTTATTGATCTTTTATGTAATGGTTAGTGTTTCAGTGTCATGTTTAAAAAATTTTGCCTGCATCAAGACATGAAGATACTTCTGTGTATTATTTTCTGAAGCTTTATTGTTTTAATTTCTCACACTTAGGTCTTTCATCCACATGTAATTCATTTTCCGATAAGATTTGGCTTAAAGGTCAGATTTCATTCTTTCCACATAGCTATCCGATTGATCCATACTCTTTATTGAAAAGATTATTTTATTTTCCTCATCTCAAGATGTTGGAAAACGAGCAATAAAGTAAATGAATGAAAAATAATAGTAATGAAGATAAAAATATACATTAATGAAAAAGAATCATAAAGGCTAAAGTTTTTTTAGAAGAAAATAAAGTTAAATTTCTGACAAGAAAAAAAGATAGAATATAAAAATGTCAATATAGGAATGAAAAAGGTATGACTATATAGATCTTCATACATTAAAACAATAAAGATAGCCAGGTTCGGTGGCTCAGCCTGTAATCCTGCACATTGGGAGACTGAGGTGAGTGGATTGCCTGAGCCCGTGGGTTCGAGACCTGCCTGGGCAACTTGGCGAGACCTCATCTCTACAACAAATCAAAAATTAGCAGGGCGTGGTAGCGCGCACCTGTAGTTCCAGCTACTTGGAAGGCTGAGGCGGAAGGATGGCCGGAGCCCAGCAGGTCGAGGCTGCGGTGGCCGGGAGCGGCCACTGCACTCCAGTCTGGGCAGCAGAGTGAGACTCCAACTCAAAAATAATAATAATAATAATAATAATAAAGATATTATAGCAAATGTATACATATGAAATGCATATTAAAACTTGAAATTTAAAATTTTAAATTAAAATTTTTTAAAAAATCATGAAAAAATATTACCAAGCACAAAAGATGGAATACAGAGATGGAAAATTTAAATGACTATATGTTTACTAAAGGCATTTCCAGGCTTACAGTTTTACCATTTAATTCTTTCAAACATTTAAGAAATACCAACAATTTTGCACAAACCCTTCTGGAAAGCAATAAAAAAGAGCAAGCAAATCTATTTGTTTAGGAAGTCCATCTGATTTTAATATCAAATGCTGACAAGGCTATGACAAAAAGAAAAATTACAGGTTAATGCTTCTGGTCATAAATGCAACAATCCAAAATAAAATGTTAACACTTAAATACTAGTGGTATACTAAAAATATAACACATCTCAGCATAATTTGATAGAAATTTGGTGACTTAGGTTAGCCGAAGAAAACATAACCCTTGAATTTCAAAAAATTATAGAATAAAGGGGGAAAACACATTTTTACCTCAATATTCTCAGAAAAGTATTTGTTAAAATTCAAAATATTTCATGATAAAACTGTTAGTATTCTGCAAATAGAAGAATTTTTGTTTTAACTCAAGAAAGCTTATCTGCAAAAAGTCTACTATAAACATCCATTGTTTACGGCAAAATATTGAGAGACTTTTCTCTATCAGGAACAAAACAAGAATGTTTACTATCATTATATCTATTAACATTTTATTGCAATTCTAGATAAGGAAACAAAAATATTTACATATAAGGTCTGAAGAAAAAGAAATAAATTATCATTTCAAGTTTTCTGGAAATTATATCAGCAACAGGTGATTAGAAAATTAAAATTTTAAAGGATTATTTACAATGATTTAAAAAACATCAAAATATAAGACCTCTACACAGAAATCTACAAAGGTACTGCTAAAATAAAGAAAATCCAAATAGTTATGGATAAGAAGACTCAATATAGTATGCTGTCAATTTTTTCTAAAATGACCCAGGAATTTTATTCAATTGCAATGAAAACCCAAGGAAGTATATATTTTGCTATGTGTTTATCTTGCTGAAATTGTTATTGGGAGTGTATAAATTTTATGGACCAACTTGAAGAGAATTAACAACCTAACAGAAAGCTACTTTCAGAGCCGGAGAGGTTCTGGGGGCACTCTGGGGTGGCTATGGAAGTGCTGAGTATCTTGACTCAAGAGGTGGTCACATGGGTAAGATCATTGTGTAAAAGTTCTTCTCTCTGTTAGGTTGAATTTTCTACTTCATATGCATGGTTTGTATCTCCTTTTATATTGGTCTTTAATTTTTCTCAGTAGGATTGTTTTTTTTTTTTTGAGATTTCGGTATATAATTCTTGCGTATATTTTGTTCAATGCACCTCTAGATATTTCATGTCTTTCTATACCACTGTCACTGTTATCATTTTTTTCTAGGTGCAACTTAGACTGTGAAGAGGTCAATTAACAACAAAAATACCCAGACCTTGTTAAAATTTTGGCTTATCTGTGAAAATAATTGCTAATAATTTTCTTTTGCATTGGCATATCTTCACAAAAATTTTCCATTTTTGTGTTTCAATAATTATTTTTATTATTATTGCTATTTAGAAAAAATGGCAAAGGTCAAAGACTGCATGTAAAGTAATTTGTCAAGCGATAACTTGCAAATGTATCAAAACTTATTTATAAAAATTTGATTTGAGAAATTGAACTACATAGAATTAATAACCATAAGCAATAATTCTCAATGGTAGAAGGTAAGTTCCATATGTTCAGTAAGCTATTTTTGTTGTTGTTGATTGTTTTGTTTTTTTGAAGACAGGCTCTCACTCTGTCGCACAGGCTGAAATATAGTGCCATGATCCCTTGCAGTCTTAACCTCCTAGATTCAACTGATCCTTCCATCTCAGCTTTCTGAGTAGCTAGGACTATAGGCACACACCATCATGCCTGGCTCATATTCTTATTTTTTGTAGAGACGAAGTCTCACTGTGCTGCCCAGACCGTTCTTGAACTCCTGGGCTCAAGTGATCTTCCTGCCTCGGTCTCCCAAAGTGCTGGGGTTATAGCCATGATCCCCCACACCCAGCTGACAATAAGAGCTTGATAGATCAAATTATCAATGTAAAGTTTTCATGGAATTAAATCTATCCCAGAAAAAATAATTTTAGTGACAAATCCAAGAGTTTTTAAAAAGACAATATGTACTTCAAAAAGGCATAAATTGTTAAACTGTTTTACATAAAAGTGTGATCAAAGTTTAAGGAAGTAAGTTCTAGAAAGTACTTTATCAGTGAGACTTCTTTGATTTTGGTACGCACCTGATAAGAATGCTTTATCCTGCACATGATGTCCAAATATTCTTAAGATTGAACATTGGCTTGTAAATGTCTTAGTCTCCTCCACACCTACTATCATCACTAGGTTCTAATAAAGGAGCTTCTGTTTCCAGTCAAAAAACAAAGGAGAGCAGAACCATCTGACCCTACTACAAGGGGAACATCGTGTTATAACTTGTACTCAAACGAGGCTAAATCAAATTCATGCTGATGGTTAAATGTGTACATGTAAAGAGAGGGAATCAGAGTAAAAGAACACAAAGCATTCTGTTCCTGGAGAAGTTCTTAAGTGATCAGGCATGGGTCAGGTGATTAATGGCCTCATTAGTGACCACCAGTCAAGCCTAGGAGTTGTGCACTCGGGGGACCTCCTGGGGACCGGGGCACTGACCATTACTGCCACATGGACAGCAGCTTCCTCCGTTAATTTAATGTTCACAGGGGACCCTGTTCCCTTCTGATGCTCATTAGCTATTCTGGTGCAAAGACGTGGAGGGGGGTTGGCGGTGTATTCACACAGCAGGAAGTAGCTGTGCCTTGGAGTTGGGAAATTGCTATGTGCAAAATGTCATGGCCCTAAGACTTAGAAGAGACTCTTGGCAGGTCACAATGAAATGAGCAGATCTTTGAAAACGCACACTCCATTTTTACAGAGAAAGATGCAGAAACCACCAAAAGGTTGAGTTCTCCAAGGTCACGCGGCCTATTAACAGGAGAGTCAGGACAGAAGAGGATCCAGATCTCAGCTCAGAAGAGTCCCCTTTTCTCCTCTTTGCCAACCTTGGGCCTCAAGATCTTGGAGCAGTACAAGAGTTCCTGCACCAACTATATATTTTTTGGAATGAATAAAAAACAATGCACATACATGCGCATGTACACTTTCTCTAACATACACAGTTTCTCTAACACACATACACTATATTTTTCAAATATAAGGGGAGACCTCAAAAAACCCAGAATTATTTTTTGGAGGGCAGACCCCTTGTAGTACAGGATTCCCCTGCTAGGGAATTATTCTAGGAATCCATTGACGTCCATGTACCAGCTAGTGTTGCTGTGAGAGGCTGCGTTCAGTTTCAGTAAAATTGTTGGGGGAGATTCTTTCACCGCATTTGCCCATTTCATGATGGGTGATTTATGAGTGAATCACCCATGCTGCGCTGAGTGTTCGGCAGTTTTTGACCAAAAATAGCATGACCCCCATGTCCCACCCTCCCTATTCACCCAATCTCACCCCGAGCAACTTTTTTTGTTTCTCTGGATGAAAAAAGTCCTCAAAGGGAAATGTTTTGCCCCTGTGGAAGAGGTGAAACAAAAAAAGAAAGAAGCACTGAAAGACATCAACATGGATAAGTTCAAAACTGTTTAGAGCAGCGGAAAACCATCTCAGTAGGTGTATTGCATCAAACAGAGAGTACTTTGAAGTTTAAACATGTAAGGACAAAAACACAATTTTTTATCAATAAATTTTATTTTGGGGGGGTCCTCTCCCCTTCGAGGATGCTGCAATGATGAGTAAAATACAAAATCATTTCAAAGTGTTATAGAACTCACATCTTTTATCGTAATGTATTTCCTCAATTAATTAGTGTTATTAAAAGTACAGCCTTCTCATATGACCTTCCTCAAAACCGAAAATGTTCAAGTGCCACCACCCTGCACCACACTTCTAATGCTTACTCGGTTCTAACTTCCATTCTAAAAGACAATATAACGTTAGATGAAATGCAAGAGAATCCCTTCCTTTTGCGGTCTACAATAATTAGAATGTCCTTGTGGATTTTGTTCAACAGCCCATCTGTATGGTAAACAGTGCACACCTCACATTTCTTCCTGATAGGTAGCAATTGCCATATTGACTTGTTACCGCTGGTGCAAGTATTGTACCTGCGAATTACCATGTAAATGAGCACAAAGATTTGCAGGAGAAAGCAATCATTCTATTAAGGAGGAAATCTGGAACTCCAAATCGGTTCAATCTTTTCCTCAAATTACAAATTACTTTAAATGCATCTTTTAGTCAGAACAAACGAAGGAACAAAGTCACAGATGTTTTAATTATTTACCACTTAGAAGCTATTGTCTTCTGGCACCTACAAAGGAATACATGTGTCCAGACAAAACAGCATTTTTATTTTTCACAAGCAACATCTGGTCCAACTGCATTTGGAGATCCTTGGATTGTACAGTCTGAGATGGGTAGATATTGTGTTCCAGCCGAAGGTTATATTTAAGTCAGCCAAGAATGACAACTTGAGAATATGCTGTGTTTCTTAAAGAGAATGCATAAGGCTCTGAAATAGGGGCCACATAAACAGAGGATGCCAGCAATGGGATCATATGGATGCCCTAATCGTGTTGAGTTATAGGATGGACGAATAACGATTTAAAATCACGGGAACGTCTACAGAACCATTGTTTCCCCATCAGCCATATGCATGTGCCAATTGTACTTTGTAAAACTTAAGTACAAGGCTTTATATTTACCTTAAAGTATCCCAGATCAGATTGACCATGGGATCAGACTCAGGGACAGAGACGTGGGTGCATGGCTTGCTGAAGACAAGCTGTGAGGGGGTGAGGGGATCAGGGCTATGCAACGGAAGATGTACTGGGATTGGCCATTGCCACAGTGGCCTCAGCTGATCCTGCCAGGAGTTTGGGAGCTGGTATCATTCTTCAGAGGTGTCCCTCTGCTTATAACCCCACAACCTCAGAACGTGCTCCTGCCATGAGACTTGTCAGTCGCCGAATGAAAGATCAAGAGCAAATCAAGGCAGCAAGATCTCCCAATAACTGTAAAAATAATGATGATGAGAATTGCTCCCTTTTGCTGAGAATTTACATATGTTAGGTACCAAACAGGGCACGCCACAGTTATTTACTCTTCACAATTGTTCTATTAGATAGGTTATTCCTAGGATGGTTGTAACAAAGGACCACAAACTGGGTGGCTCTAAACAACAGATGTTTATTTTCTCATAGTTCTCGAGGCCAGAAATCTGAAACCAAAGTGTCAGCAGGAGTAAGTCTATCTGAGGGCTCTGGGGAAGAATCTATCTGTCCACACCTCTCTCTTAGCTTCTGGTCATAACTGACAGTTCTTGGCACTCTCTGTCTCTGTCCTGTTGTGCTGTCCACTCATGTCTCTGTCTCTTCTCCTCTTCTTATAATGACACCAGTCATTGGGTTAAGAGGCTGCTCTGCTCCAGTATGGCCTCGTCTAAACACACTACAGCCATAATGACCCTATTTCCAAAGAAGGTCATATTCTGAAGTGCCAGAGATTAGGACCACAACCCGTGAATCGGAGGAGAGTGCAACACAGTTCCATCCCAAGTGGTAGGTATTCTTATTGTCATTATATAAAGAAACCAATGGCATCAGCCAGGGCCCACTCAGGAGAATAGAAATCACTCCAGTCATTTTTACAAAGAGAATTGGATATGGAAATGTGGTTAAATAGGTATGAGAGCACTGAAAATCTACAAGAGGATCATAACACAGAGATGGAACATGCAAGAAGCCTCTGTCTCCCCTGGAATTTAGAAGAGCCAAGCAAAAAGGGTAAAGTTATTAAAATTTAGAAAATTGGATGAGGGCACAAAGACTTTGGACCCACTGGTTCTGGTAGCTCTGGAGCTTTAAAGGTGGGATCTTGCAGCCAAAGAAAGTAATGAAATCATGTCCTCTGCAGCAATAGGACACAGGTGGAGACCATCAGTCTAAATGAGTTATCACAGAAATGAAAAACTGAATACCATATGTTCTCACTTACAAGTAGGAGGGAAACGCAGGTTACACACAGCATAAAGTTGGGAACAACAGACACCAGAGACTCTTACCGGAAGAGAAGGAGGGAGAGCAACGGTTGAAAAACTATGTATTAAAGGGTACCTGCACAATGAATACTTGTATAACTAACCCTGAATCATACTCCACAATTTAAAAAAAAAAACTATGTATTGGATACCATGCTCACTATCTGGGTGACAGGTTTAATAGAGGCCCAAACCTCACCATCTCACAATATGCCCACGGAACAACCCTGCACATGCACACCCTGAGGTAAAAATTAAATAAAAAATAAAAGTGGGAGCTCATGACACTAATACTTACATCTCAGAAGTGGGGTGCTGTCCTGCTGGTGCAGGTATCTCTTGGGGGTTCACTGACTTGGGGAGTGTGAGTGAAAGTCAGAAGCTGAGGCCAACAGGGCTACCATGGTCAGGGATGTTGCTTGGAGGACAGTCAGTTCCCCATACCCCAGACTGGTGGTCTCCATCTAGTGCCCCCTGTGGGTAGAGCCTGGAGCAACAGGGAGCAACTGGCAGAGCAGGAATGTGATTTGCAGAGCCCCAGACACTGCACTACAAGTGTCCAGAGGATGAGGCTGGAGCTACAAGACAGTAGCTTAATAAAAACAAACTAAGGTTCAGAAAACGTCAGCATGCAGTGGGTGGCAAGGGTGGGATTTTAACCCAGATCTGTGCAACTCTGAACTCATCTCCTGACCACTTTTTTTTTGAGTTGGTGTCTCACTCTGCCACCCAGACTGGAATGCAGTGGCACACTCCCGGCCACTGCAGCCTCGACCTGCTGGGCTCCAGTGATCCTTCCACCTCAGCCGTCCAGGTAACCGGAACTACAAGTGTGCACTACCACGCCTGGCTAATTTTTGATTTATTGTAGAGACGAGGTCTTGCCAAGTTGCCTGGGTGGGTC